>NC_079517.1:11061893-11204788 GCF_000801105.2 Raphanus sativus
ATATAAAAATACATAAATATTTTAATTTTGAAATTTGCATTGAGAAACTATCACATCAAAAATTTGGGATTGATGGTTTAAATTTTTTGTTACCGCAAATATACAAGAAATCATTGTCACTTTAAAAAGAAATCATAAGATATATTTTTGGTTGCATACCATCCTATTATTAACTGATAACACTTTTAAGTAGAAAATGTTATAATTTGATTAGTCTGAAAATATAACTAGCAAAAGTGACGTTTGATGAGTTAAATATGACATACTTTTCAAGACATGCAGAACTTGTTTATTGTATTTGTAACTATACAGAAGTTTTGATTTAAAATATAAGAAAATATTATCGAAGCTCCAGATCTTTGAAAACGAGTAGGAGATTCTAAACCATCGCAAACAAAATCAAGGATAAGCACATTCTTTCAAAATTTGGTGGAACCATCAAAAGAAGCAACCATCAACATGCAAGCAGATCAGTGAAAGCAAAATCCATAATAGAAAACAATCCTTTAAGCCGTAAAGACAAAAAAAACGTTTAAAAACACCAAAAAGTCTAGAAATAAAGAAAGAAACAGAACAAGCAACCATATCAGAACTACCAAGAAAGCTACCATCAATCAAACCTCTCTCCAACAAAACGATGTACCGATCTAGATCTACAAAAAAAAAAGAAAATATTAAATTGAGATGAAAACATGCAATGAAAAATCGAGAAATGGTCCAAATTTCTGTCCCTTCGGGGACATCCAATCAAACATGCAATTTTTTTTTTGTTCCTTCGGGGACATCCAATAAAATTGGAACGATACAGAGAAGATTAGCATGGCCCCTGCGCAAGGATGACACGCATAAATCGAGAAATGATCCAAATTTTTAATCAGTGGGGTTAGTCTAGTGGTACTTGAGAGAGTTTCAGCTTCAATACGGTCCCGGGTTCGATTTCCATTGGCCACACGGATATGGGTCCATTGCTTTCGACTCATTTGAATACCCAAGAAATGGTCTATCCGTAGACTGTACCTTCACCCGGAGGTTAGGCTTGTGTCATCATTGACCCGGTTTTAACCCTTTTAATTTACAAAAAAAAAAAACATGCAATCAAAAAAATCTAGACCGGACCGAGGATACTATAAAAGCTCACTCCATCGACCGAAGAAACGATGCGAAAAAATGTGACAATAATTGTTTTGTTTTTCTTCTCTGACCACAATTTTTTTTTTTTTAAGTGTGTACACATTAAAGGTATGAGAAGTCAAGTCAAAGATTAAGGCCTGGACATAAAAACGTCCAATGGGCCTAGCTAAGCAGTGACGTATCCTAAACATAGAGCTTTCTACCTGTTCCTCCTATATAAACAACCCATTTCTAATTTTCTAGGGCTTTGCAATCCACAATCGCCGAACGCAACCACAACCATGGGACGAAGTAAGTCTTTATCTCCTCTCCTCCTCCAAATTATCCGAATCGATTCCTTCTCCGTACATATAGATCCTTACATTCTAATCATATGTCTCACATGAACTCGCTAGGCTCTGATTAGTTTTGTTTGAGATTCGTCCCCATTAATTGTTATCAAATCTATGTATAATCTACGTTACACAATATGTTATAATCGTGCTACATATGAACTCGCTCGCTAGGCTCTATTTGAGATATTTGACGCTATTGATTGTAATCAAAATCTAATGTGTAGGACCCGCGAGATGTTACCGTCAGATCAAGGGGAAACCCTACCCGAAATCCCGCTACTGCCGGGGTGTACCCGACCCGAAGATCCGGATCTACGACGTCGGGATGAAGAAGAAAGGAGTCGACGAGTTCCCTTTCTGCGTCCACCTCGTCTCGTGGGAGAAGGAGAACGTCTCCAGCGAGGCCCTCGAGGCGGCTCGCATCGCCTGCAACAAGTACATGGTGAAGTCCGCCGGGAAAGACGCGTTCCATCTGAGGATTAGGGTTCATCCTTTCCACGTCCTGAGGATCAACAAGATGCTTTCGTGCGCCGGAGCCGATAGGCTTCAGACCGGTATGAGGGGAGCGTTCGGTAAGGCCCTGGGGACTTGCGCTAGGGTTGCGATCGGGCAGGTGCTTTTGTCTGTGAGGTGTAAGGATAACCATGGGGCCCATGCTCAGGAGGCGTTGAGGAGGGCTAAGTTTAAGTTCCCTGGGCGTCAGAAGATCATTGTTAGCAGGAAGTGGTATGTGTTTTATTTAATTAATCGTCATTTTTAATTTTTGTGATTTTGAGACGAAATGAACTGAAGTGTTGTGTTATGTTTCAGGGGGTTCACTAAGTTCAACCGTGCTGATTACACGAGGATGAGACAGTCTAAGAGGATTGTTCCTGATGGTGTCAACGCTAAGGTTTTGTCTGATATCTTCACTGTTTGAATTGATTTTGATTTAATTTTGCGTTTTTGTGTTGTAGTTTCTGTCGAACCATGGTCCCTTGGCTAACCGTCAGCCTGGAAGTGCCTTCATATCAGCCACCAGCGATTAAGGATGGAGATGATTTGTGGTTGTCGTCGAACTGAGAATCTAGTTTCTGCTGTTTTTTGTTTCGTTTTTGTTGTATCAGTTGAATACATGGTGGTTCATCGTATGATTACGTTTTGTTTGGACAAATGTTTTAAGTTCAGTTTCTATATTTTAATATCTCATCCTCTACTCGTTTCATCACCGTTATATAAAACGTTTTGTTCTAAGTATTTATATTGAATGCATATGAAACGAATTAAAATAAACATTTTGAAATCTCAATTAGTGGTAGAAGTCATTTTGAGTAATCCAAATTACATTGCAGTCATAAGCTACAAGCCTACAACACATAGCCCTAATGGGTTTAGTGTTAATGGGCATGATCTTATGCACTATAACGAATGGGTCTTCTGGTATATCTTCTCAATCTGACATGTCCATCGCTTTCTCCCTCACAGGCAACCTTTTCAGAGAGCAACTATAATCAGTATGTCTCTCTTCTTAGATTTGTATTATAGTTTTTGTTTAGAATATTATGGTAATTAGTTTTTGGTTTCAATTGAATTATACCAAACATGTAATGTAGAATAGTTGTTCGACAAAATGTCTGACCGAAGGATTTGAAGTAGTTGTGTTTGTTGTTACTCGACCTTTTGCTCGTGTTCTTGTTTCTCATATGTTACGTAGATTACGTGTTGGAAAAAACGTCTGATTGAAGACACTACTAAGTAATTGCACGACATAATTGAGATGATGAGCTAATTGGATGTTGGTTATCTGTTAAATAAATGATATTTTTAAGAATGCTTATCAATCATCGCCAACCAAAGGATATATAATCTTTGGAAAAGTCGAGTTTCATTTTTAATGCTACTCCGTGGAAGTGTTCAGATGGTGTTTAGATCAATATAATAAATAGGTAGACGCATTATTGGCTGGTTTGTCAATGAAACCTGAATATAGTTTATAACTTGGATTGAAAGTAACTGTGTTCCACGATTGGCCCAAGTAACGCAACCGAGAAATCAACTTTTGATGATATTGACCCTCCTTCTCTTCACATTTCAGCGTCAAACCTCACATAACGCTGAGTTGAAGAACAAGACCGGCGTAGAGGCTAATCTCAAGTATCAATGAGTACAGGTGCGCTTCTTCTTCCTTTCTATTTTTACTTACTTCAATTTCTCTGGAATATGAGGTTATGTCCGTTTTAAATGGGACACAGTTCTGGTTTAACGTAAATGTCAACACTACATTGTATGTATTTGATTAGTCTTTAAGATAATCCACGGTTCTATATTGTGTGTGTTGAGTTTGCTCATACTTGAAATGCCTTTTTTTAGTAAAAACCCATTTATTGATGGCTTAAGTGTTCACAAAAAATAGTTATAATCTTCTCTTGGATATATAATATATAGTAGCTTGTTCACTGTTGTTCCCATATGGACATGTTCAAGTTTCAGAAAACATGTTTTCTTGTGTGTGTAAGGTGGTGCATTTGGAGGAAACAGAGGATTGAGACCTTTCCCACCAGAAAAGGGCATCTTCCCTTTGGATCACTTACACGAATGTGATACGGTACACTAGGTGTTAGACGTTTGGTTATCTTTCAGTTACTTCACTTGCCTGGAACCCTTGTCTTTCAGGAGAAGAAAGAGTATCTTGGCTGTCTCAAATCTTCAGCCAACAAATCTGAGCAGTGTAGGCATCTCTCAAAGAAATATCTCCAGTGTCGAATGGCCAAGTGAGTCCCATTTTACTACTCTCTCATCATAGTTTTCTCCAAGTCTTGGGATAAGGGTTTAAGGTTATAGAAATTTTTTATCGAGGAACGTTGGATGTATGCAGGAACTTGATGGCGAAGCAGGATATGTCTGAACTTGGATTCAGTGCGGTTAAAGAACTGGATTCCACTGGAGATAAAAATAATGAGTAGTGTCCAACATTGAAGGTGGACAAAACTTTTTCTTTGTGTGCAAAGAAGCAAGAGGAGTGTACGTACATCGTTCTGTGTCTGTAGACTTTTTAGGCTTAAGAATGCTCGTTTTTGGACCTGATAAACATGACCTCTACAAATCTGTAAACGTTTTAACATAATTATCTTACAGAAATACATATCTATTTTTCTCGTTAGAGGGGTTACACTAAGGACGTGACCGCGCTTCACACGGAACTGTTGTTAATTATGATTTTTTGGATGATGTTATTACTAGTTATATACTATTATTTTTTTGTTGTTAGTTGTGATTTTCTGAAATGATGTTATTAACTAATTATGTGGTTGTTTTTATTTGTTAAGAGCATTATTTTGTATTTTTATCATGTTATGTAGTAAGTAATAGGTAATATGTTAATATATTATGTGTTTTTCTTAATAGTGAGTTGCTGTGTGTATAATAATATTTATTAGTGAATGGATTGAGCCTCTTATATAAAGCATATGGAATTTCACATTTAGGCATTTTTTTATTCTAAGATAAATAGTTCAGGGTAAAATAATATAATTTTTGTCCTAATATTTGAACATTATTTTGTAAAATGTTTTGTGCTATCTCTTTATATTTTGATATTGAGCCGTTACCATCTATTAATTTTATTTACTTTTCTCGTGTGCTGTGGTTCTCACCATCACCGGAAAAAACTCATCTATGTTCTTATATTGTCTTTAAATTTTATTTCATTGATAATCTAATTATAGATGCAAAGTGTATAAAAATATTAATGTCCTTCGTACGATGGTAATGTTTTCAAGAGATCAAAATTAACCAAACTAGAAGTAAATAGTATAAAAGGCACCAAATATCATTTATACGATAAGAGGTCCAATGAAAGTTATTGTATAGATAATCTATTGAATATAACAGTCGGTCTAGATTTAAATTAATTCATGTCAATATATTGGTTTACTTATAATAGATTAGATATTGGTTTAATTGAAATTGACTGGTTTAATTTGTAACTAGATCTTGATCCGTGCGACTGCACGGGTTTCACTTTTAGTTTTGATTTATTTATACAAAATAGTATATTTATAATATTTGATCGTTTTATATTAACTAAGTTAGGGATGGATATTTGGGTATCCACTCGAATTCGGTTAAAATCTATTCGGGTTTGAGATTTTCGAGTTTAAAGATTCTAAGTTTGTTCGTGTATTTATAAATTTTTGGTTCCGGTTTGATTCAGATCTTTGCGGGTTTGATAACCCGTTTTAACTATTTTTAAATTTTCAAAATTTATATATCTTTAAATATCCCTAAATCTAAGAATAAAAATAATATAACATGTAATTTGAGTAATGTAAGCCAAAGTACCTAAATTAAAAATTTAAAATATGTTTAACTTGAATATTTGGATGGAGAATAAATATATATTTTAAGTATTTTTGGTGTTTTGATAATTGTTTATCTACTTTAGATGTTTACTTTTTACTATTTTTTATATTTCAAATATTTTAAACAACTTTGAAATAGCTTATATCTTGGATATTAACTCTAAAAATAGCTAACATATTGAACTATATAAATATGATTTAAATACATTCGAATATCCGAAATATTTCATTCAGATCAGGTTTAGTTATGGTTCTCTAGATACTAAAATGGTAAATCCGTTTGGATATTATCTAGTTTAGGTTCAAATTTGGTAATATTTTTTGTTCAGATTCGTTAAATAAAAGATGTTGATATTATAATTTCTATGAATTGTTTGTCCAATAAAAATGTAATTTTTTAAATTTGACATTGATTTAGTAGAGAAGTTAATGAAGTGTATTTAATTCAAATTTAATTTTGGAAAACACATTAATATAAGTGAAAAAGATAAAACATTAAAATAGGAAGTATTATTTAATTATGTATTTAATTTTAGAAAACACATTAACTAAAGTGAAAAAGACAAGCATAAAAATAGGAAGCTTAATTAATACTATAGTGGCATGAAGTGTAAATAAAAGTGAAAACTAAGGGGTATTTTTAAATGGATACTTCTCTTTTAATAAGATAGATAGTAGTGTGTTATATAATAATTAGAATAGATAGTAACAAACTTTAAGTGGTTTATAAACTAAGCAAATTTCTAATAAACTTGAAAGAGTCCAAAAGTTAACGACAACTTGTATGGTAAATAAATTTAGAACTATATTTTAATAAATAGATAATAATAATAATAATAATAATAATAATAATAACAATAATAATAATAATAATAATAATAATATGAATGGAGTGGTGTTACACTATTCATATTAAACCAAATTTGATGAGATAATATAATATAATATAATATAAATTTTGATATATTGTTTGAGATAAATTACATCAAATTTGGTAGAAAGAGAAAAATGACTACATAATGAACATATAGATGGAGTGAGCAAACTATTCGACTATTCATTATATTCGATCTGAACTGTTATTACTATATTTGATTTGTGTAGAACTTTTAGTATTAGAGATTAAAATTTGACATCAAAGAAATGATGATGAGTTCGTTAAGGAAAAAAAGGAAAAATTAATGATGACTAAATATATACGCGTGGCCGTATATATGGATACAAATATTTTGTTTTGGAATTTTTTTGAATACAGTTTAGACGTGAATTGTATACTATAATTTCATTATATTTAATATGGATTTCAAATATAGATTTTGTGTAAAGTATTATACAAACAACAAAAAGGTGATATTTTTTAGGGGAAAATCGTATTTTAAATCCTGGGAGTGTCACTTTATAGCATTTTAAACACTGAAGTTTTTTCACTAGCACTTTAAATTTTGAAAGTGATATTTTTAGCATAACAAACCTCCAAACAAAATAAGTGACCGGTACTGTTCATTTTGTGATGAGATGTGAGTTTTTTTTTTTGTTTTTTAATAATAAAAATAATAAAATACATGAAAATTGGAAAAAAATCAAATAGTTGGAAGTTCAAAAAAATCTAAAATTTCAAATATAAAACTAAAATTTCATATTAAAAATATATATAAAATAATTTCTTTTAAATATGTTAATTTTACATAAATATATATTTTTAATTTTCTATATGTTAGGTTTTGGTGTTAGTGAAGCTTTTTAGATAAGTGACATTCATTTTAGTTTTTCTAAAGTTTGACAGTAATTTATTTAATTTTAAAGTTATTTACTGTTTTTAAGAACTTTACTAATAAATTATTTTTTTTAAAACAAACTTAAATTTGCTATTTTTTTATAAATAATACTAATAGATATCTTAACAACTTTGTAAAATTTACATAAAATAATAATTATTATTTTTCTTTTATATTTTTAAAATGTATGTCTTTTATCTAAGAAACTCCACTCACACCAAAACCTAATATATAAAAAAAAAATTTATGTAAAATTAACATATTTTTCAAAAAAAAAATTTATTTTTTATTTTTAATTTTTAATTTTGAAATTTAATTTTTCGATTTTTTTAAATTTTGGATTTTTCTAATTTTCTAATTTTTTGTGATTTTTTTTTTCGATTTTTTTTGAATTTTTTATTTATTTTATTATTATTAATTAAAAAAAACTGACACCTCATCACCTTCAAATGAACAGTACCAGTCACCTAGTTATCTTGAAGAACAAGTAACTTCGTTGGAAGTTTGCTATGTTAAAAGTGACAATTTCAAGGTTTAAAGTGCTAGTGAAAAAACTTTAGAGGAGGTTATTGGAATCAGAATTTGGAAGGAGTTTAGTGATTTTAAAAGTTGACAGATTTTTAGAAGTTAAGTAGAGTTAATAAATTTCTATCAAATACTTTGTATTGATTTCAACAGATTTTATTAATTATCATGGATTTGCATAATATATTTTTTCAAAATATTTCTAGTTATAAGGCAATATATACAATCTCTCTAGAACTTTTCCAAAAATAAAATCTCGAAAAAACCGTATATATATAAACATCAATTGATACAATGATACACATTTCTCATTTTCCTTATGTTTGGTGAGTTCCTCTTCTTATTGGTTTTCTTGTGATAATAATCAGTCTTATTTTCTTTGACTTTTGTGATTTTTTCGAAACACTATTCTAGTTATCGTATGAGTTATATTTCTTCACCATTATTAAATCAAACAGTTGTTTTGTCAAATATGAAACTATAAAAAAATATAATGAATTACAGATCATGTGAGTTTGGTTGCTTCACCATTATTGAGTTTGATGTAGTGTGTTTACGTAGATAAATATTCAATATGTGTATGCTTTTCTTACTTCACAGATTTCAGAAATCTTATGAGTATAGGTGATATTTTCAAAGTCTAGTCTCATGAGTAAAAATATAAGGAATCCACCTTCCAATAACAATAGAATTTAATGGAATAGTAAAATCCATAATAACTAAATTTTATGAATAACAAAGGATTTGAGTGGAATTTAGAAGTCATCAAACCAATAACAATGGATTTTAGTAAGACCTTTAAAATCTATAAACCAATAATAGTGGATTCTCAAAATTTTAAAACTCCTTTAGAATTCTTAAACCAATAACCCCCCTTTAGTGTTTAAAGTGTTAGAATGTGACATTCTAAGGGTTTAAAAAACGATTTTTCCTATTTTTTAATTTGCTTATGTCAATAAGCCAATAGAATTTTAAAACTTTAAATCTGTTTCCGACAGCACAATTGTCCATAATGGGACCCGTAAAGCCACTTGAATTAGATTTGCATTTCTTAAATCATCACTAATGTATTTTTCTATTTTTAGCAATAAAGAAATTCTATAATAAAGATGAATTTTACTTTAATATATTTTTCTATAATAGAAATCTCTAAAATATAGAGTAAAATATAGAAAAATATTATTTCTTTCTCTATAAATAGAGAAAAATAGCAATCTCTATTTTAGAAGTAAAAATAGAAATGGGTTAAAGTGGTTTTGACAATAAATGTTATTATAGAGACAAAAATAGAGGTGAATTGAAGATGATCTTGGCTTGTTCAGTTCTCTAGTTCTTTGATAGTAGGTCTATGTCTTTTATAACTTAACAAACAATTTTAAAGACAAACCAACAAAATAGTATCATTTTCATTAGTCCCACTAGAAATTTAATAAACTAATTAAGAAAGAAATATAAATATAGCAGCTAAAACAAATAAAAGAGTGCACCTATCAAACCACTTGAAAGAGAAAATATTCATTTTTTTCTTCATCATATTTGGTCTTTACTTTTTCATTTCTACCTTCCTCTTGTTTGTTTCTCTGTTTTATCATCTTCTACATAAACAGTTCTGACTGCAGTAACGTGTAATAGTTAGCGGCTTCATCTTCAAGCTCCCAAAGCCCATTACCAAAGCCATCTATTAAACTAAACTCATTAATGTAATCTTGATTAGTTGCATTGTTAATCATCTCATAATTACTCCCGCCAAAGTAAGTGTTAGGTATCCCTAGTTCGTCGTCCGAAGCTTCAAGAAGATGCTTCATCACTTTCTCCTTGTCGCTTTCGTACTCCTCTTCCTTTGAAACACACGAAGACGAGGAGGATGAACAAGAGGAAGAAGAGAGAGCAGGATTCGCAGAAACGGCAGCGTTTTCCTCTTCCGTAGAGATCTTTTGCTGAAGTGAGGTGATTAGAGAAACTAAATCATGTTCTGCTTCATTTTTTGCTTCCTCATCATATAAGAGACATTGTACTTGATTGTACAAGGTAGAAGATGAAGAAGCCTTTTGTCTTTTTGTATCTTCTTGGAGCATGGTTTCTTGTTCATGCTCTTCTCTTTGGCGTTTTAATGGCGATGATGCTGCTGTTTCTGCCATTGTTTGAGAAGAAGAGAGAGATTACGATGTAGATAGGTTTCTTTAGCTTTTAAAATTGTAAGAGAGGGAGAGAATATCGTGTGGGATGATGAGAGAGAGGAGGAGACTAAAAATGTTTATATAGAGAAAGGGTGTGGTCAAAAGGGGGTTTTTATTTAACGAACTAACAAATCAAAAACGATCAAATATTATAGTATAAATAAATAAAAACTAAAAGTGAAAATAATACTTGTGTGGTCGCACGGATCAATATCTAGTATAATTTTTAAAAAAATTAAGAAAAAAACTAACAAAGCAATGACGTGAATCTATACTATTAAAAGGAAATCATTCTGAAAAAATCTACTTATGCAAGTTGTTATACACCCTTTCATTTTAAAATAAATCCTACCATATACGACCAAAGTTCATAACTTATAGTATCTTATTATATCAAATCCACGGGGTTCATATTCTTCAATATCTACCGGTTTATATCAACCAAATTTTAATAAATGACTTTTATCAAACCAATCTTTTAGTAATCATTTTGATCAAACGAACATTTTATCTCACGAGATCAAATGAATTTTATCATATTGTGACTTTTATCAAACCGATGCAATTAATATTCCATACGCATTATATCAAACGAAATCCAATGTTCCAATAAAAGGGTCATGTGTCCACCATATCTGTCTCATGCTCCTCCATTAGAACATTAAGTTAATTACATAAATGCATCAATGTCCTCTTTAATATATCAAAACTTTTTGATCAAACAAGAGATTTCCAGAGGAGTTATGTGTAAAGCAATCTAATATTTCATCCTCCTCCAATAGTCCCCAGTTTAATATATCAAAACATCTGTATACATTCATTTATACATTGCCTTATTCAATTCATATTAAAAACTTAATATAAGAACTGAGATTGTGTTTTTCATCACATTTGTTGAATTATCAATACAAAACCAAACCCTATAAAAAATCACATACCCGATATTTTATACTCTATTGATATCTTTTTATTATGAAATCTTAAATCTTTACACAATTTTAGATTGTGTATTATACAAAATTTTGAAAATAATTGATGCTGATATTATGATGATTTAAATACAATTTCATTAAATTCATGTGATCTATATTATTAAAACAGATGACTGTTTATGAATCTGCCCCTGAAATTTTTAAATAATTGCAAAATTGCATGTATTTTTTTCCCAGTATTATTTGCAATCAATCAAAAGTCATTATTTTGCAATTACATTAAAGAGTATTTAATATAATTCAGTTCTTAGCTTTTTGAAAATTTTGTTTCCTAAATGTTTGCACCATATCTTTCCAAATTTTTTTTCACTTTATTAATTATTTTCAACCATTTATTAAATGAAATCTCAAAATAAAACCAAGTTGAAAATCATAATACGGGTCTGAATTATCTCAACTCCTTAAAAATAGTTTCGTTTAAAATAAAAACTAAATCACATAAACTAAATTTAATAAAATTATAGAAAATGTTTTGAAACGCAAAAAATGAATTTTTCAATACGTGTTGAAGATATAAAATATTTTATATAAATTAAAAAATCAGTATACAATAAGTTAACTTCGGGTTAAATAAATAAAATCATATTACAGGTTCTAATTATTTAGAGTCATCAAGAATTTAGTCATATTTAAAATAATAAAATAGGTCATATAAGTAAATTTAAAATAAATTATATAAAAACTAAAATATATTTTATCAAAAATCATAATTTATTACGTAAAACAATTTTTCCAACAAAAAATATAACTGCCCTGTTAAGGACGGATCAAAATCTAGTTAATGTTAAAACAAATTATTAAGAAATACTAGTTAGTTGTGTGTCAAAAAAGAAAGAAACAATTAGTTGGTTCGTGCGTGTCAGGAGAGAGACATGTGTTTGCTTTTTCATATTTCGCACAAGCCGAGATAAAAATTTAAATGGATGGTCTGCAATTACTTTTATCATCTGGTCACCTGGCCACCTGGTCAAGAAATGTTTTAATGCATGGTGATGGTCTAAATGCATCTGGTCTACTTTTATGTTTATATTCATTTAATATATAAGTTATTGAATGAAAATTTATTTATTATCTAATTAATTTTTCGATCCAAACTCATGTAGTACTTAAAATCTCTATTATAGAAAAACTAATTATCTTCCTCAATCTATCCGTACAATTTGTTTAGTTATTATTTCCCCCAATTTTATTTTACTAGATTTTTAAATAAACAATATAAGCGAATTCAAATTCAAACCGTAATATCTTCCTAAATCTATCCATACAATCGATGAGAAATATTTAATAACACTACAAGATATATATAGAAACTGAATCATCTTATTCATCGAAGAAGCATTATTTTTTTCTTACCTTGCTCATCAATCTACAATAGATGAAACTAGACTTTGCTCTGTATGTTCCTACGTGTACTTTTTTATTTTATAGATGTATAACTTTGAAATTATCGCAAACTTTTTTAAATATATAATTTATATTTTGGTGTTATATATTGTATAACTTTATAATTTTATTGGTTAGATTTCTTATTTGACATAATGAATATATAATGATTTTAGACAATTTTTTAATTAATTTTTATTATATACTAATAAATTTTTGAGTTCGGTACAATAATTTATAATATGATTTTTGTTTACATACAATGCATTGTAAACTTTTTTTAGTGATACAATAGAAATGATATTAGTTTAATATAATTTATATTTCCATATTGTGTTAAAAATATACTTTAGTATCTATATTTTGATTTTAACTAATTTTACCCTATTACTTTAGTATATTTTATACATAGAGTTTTATCATATTATTTTAGTATTTTTATCGATATATGATATTTGTGGATGTTACAGTATTAAGTTTTTTTTGTTAATAGCTTAAATTTTTGAAATATTATACAACCTTTATTTTGACAACATATTTTTTCTAGTGTTGTATATCAAAAATTTCTTTAGCATCTATGATTTATGTTTTTTTATAATTTGGAACATTATCATTTGAGTTTAATTTTTTTTTTTCAAAAGAAATTTGAAAAATTAAACAATTATTTTTGAGTTTGGAAAATTATATGAAATTTATTTTTTTACTAAAATAATACATTATTTATTAGAAACTGAAAATTTTGGAAAGATTTTTTATATAATAGCATCAATAAAAAATAAAATTTAATAGGCCTTTTGACATATTAATATTACCAAAATTATTAAATTAAATGTAGAAAAATTAAGCCCAAATATATTAGCAGTAAAATTAAATTTATATTTTCATTTTATTTTCTCACAAATTTTAATATTAATTTTATATGTCACAAATTTATTAAAATTTTAACAATCATCTTTTTTTTACAAATTTTTATATAACCTGTATTATTTTAATAGCATACTAATTATAGTTGTCTATTTTTCTTATATTATAATTCAAAAAAAAATCTATATTTCTTACACATACATATAATTATATAAATGTTGTATTTGTTTATATGAAACCAGTATCGGTGATACATTTTACGTTAAAACGCAAATATACAAAATTACTTAATGAAATACGATTACATTTACAGATATAAAGTACAAATAAAAACTATTTTAATGCAACATACAAACAAAAAATAAAATTTGAAATTGAATACCCTCGCGAATATGATTATTTCGAAAGAAGAAAATATATACTTATAAACCTTCGGGGGATAAATCATGAAGTAGATAGTTCCGAAAAATATAATAAAAGCTCTTAAATAGATAGAAAGTACTGGTGATAAAAAAACTGTTCAGCATGGACGGTAATATGTAATTGAAGTGGTATAAAATATACTCCATCCGTTCTAAAGAATAAGATTTTCTAGAGTTTTCACGTTTATTAAGAATATAATAAATGTTTACAATTTAATTGACTATTTATTTTTTTCATACACTTTCTAATAACTATCTACCAATAAAATTTAATCAATACAAATATTCACCATTAGTGTTTCTCAAAAGTGTATAAAAATACTTTAAAAATATAGAAAATCTTATTTTCGATAATGGAGGTAGTATTTTTAACGAATGTGCATAAAATATAGAAAGAATTACACCAAGAGTCATATTTACACTTACGAATAACATTATTTATTTTTAACGAATGTGACATAAAATATAGAAATAATTACACCAAGAGTCATATTTACACTTATGAATAACATTATACATTTTTAACGAATGTGGCATAAAACATAGAAAGAATTACACCAAAATTCATATTTACACTTATCAATAACATTATGAGTTACTTTCTTTTGCCCATACACTTTTTTCTAACTATTTGATCAATTCTTGTTAGGTTTTCTAACCAAAACAAAATCATATTATTATTTGTGGTCTTTATTCTCTTTTATTAATCTCTTTTCGTTATCAATTACCTTTTAAAAAAAATAAACTAAACTTCTCAATTTTAATTCATCTATGGTCTATTAAAGTTCACTAGCCACGATCTCAGTTCACGGTGGGTGATTAACAGTCACGTACAATGGATGCTAGGACTGCTCCAAGTCGACGAGCTCTCCACTGGAATCTTCAGCCATGGCTAGCTCCATCCACCACCGCGTTCTTCTTTCTCGACAAGTCTTCTTTTCCGCAGTGAATCCAGTCCAATGGGAAGCTTTAACGTACTCCCTAGCTCCTTCGTCGTCGGAATCGATGGTGACTCTCTTCAGATCGAGAAGTTCGTGACACCAATCGCTAATTTATGCATTTTTACACATATGGTCCTCCAAATTAAAGTTATTTTCGCTTTATACCCTAAACTTTTGATTCTACAGAAATATCCTTTGAGTTTGACCTCAAACTTCCGATTATGCATTTCATAGCCTTTGGAATACAAATGAATCAAAAACAAGTGTATTCTACTTTCATATTTATATAGTATATTATAATAATACAAAATATTCTATTTTATTTTCAGATTTCAAATTTATCTAAAACATTATAAATATATATTATAGTTTATATTCACATTTAGGTTTAATGATTGGAGTTTAGATATTCATCTCTAAAATAACAACTTCATATTTTATTCATATATTACTGAGCATCTCCGAGAAAACAATATTATTTTTGAAGATTGCGAGACTTCATATTTGAAATTTGAAGGTATTCATCTCTAAAATAACAACTTCAAACAAAACTTTAAAAGTTTTATATTTTACTCTGGGTCCTTCTTTATTAATAAAATCAACAAAAATCAATAACAATAATATATATAAAAAAATATTGCGCACACTATTAATTAGTAAGATAACACACACATTTCAAAATAATTACTGCGTCTTTTTATTTTTATTTGTAGATTATAAACTAATTTTTCAAAATCTTAATTTTCATTAGTTGATGTAATAATTTTGTTTTGATATAATTTCCTATTTTTATATTTTTGCTTTAGAATTTGTATAAAATTTATACTGTAATATTATTTTGTATAATATTTCGTTTTACTGTTAATATATTTGTATTTTGTACTAGATTAAATTTCTTATAAAGGTTAAAATGATAACTATAAAAGTTGATAAAATTATTTGAAAGATAGATAATTGTAAGGACTTAAATTAAGGAACTTCAAATATGAAGTTTTTATATAGTAGAACTTCAAATATAAAATTTTATATAGTAGAACTTTATATATGAAGTTTCACTGTATAAAATTTTGAATTTTAAAATTTTGAAGTTGTTTTGAAATATGTAAAAATTCATATTTAAAGTTTCAAAATTATTTTTCCGGATGCTCAACTTCAAATTTGATTTTTTTTGAAGATTAGAAAACTTTATATTAAAATTATAGAATATTTTTTTGAAATGTTCTAACTATGTTTTATCTTTTACCAAAATAAATTACATTATTATCTATTTAATTTAAATTTTGAGTGTTATTTTCATCTAATCAGATGTTTATATCAAATAGAATATGAATATTCATTTTATTTTTTTTATAAATCGATTAAAAAGCAAGCTCTTTTTTTTATTTTCAAACACTTTTGTTAATCACTTATGGAAAAATTATATATATATGATGTTTCTTACCAATTATGGTATTTTGTGTTTGTTTATTCAGGTTACATAATAAATTTATTATATGATAATGTTTAATTTTATGTAAAATAATAATTATGTTAAATTATTGTTAAAATGAAATAGTTATGTAAAATTAGGAAATGTGAAAAAATATAAAGTTGTATGAGTAATTAGTGATAAAGTAAAGATGAAATATACTTGGAATATTTCTTAAATAAAAAAATATTGTTCATTTTTCTCGTACAAAATGAAGTTTTGAAGTTAAAAACGAGTCAATAATTGAAGATGCCTAGTATTTTATAAATTAACAAAAAAAATACAGATAGAAGACAAAAACAAAAAGAAAAAGAAGAACAGCCAAAAAAGAAGAGGTGACTGGTGAGATGATAAATAGTTGAGTACTACATGGTTCGAGGTAGGGTTACTTTTTTTTTTTGTCAATCGAGGTAGGGTTACACAAGTGGGTTTTGTTTGGTTTCTTTATACACTTCATTTCTTGCTTTTCTTTTTGTCTTTTCGCTTTACTTTATTAGCCTACCGGGACACCGGCCCTACCCACTTTTTATCGGTTAAGGAACAAATCGATGGTTAAGGATGAGCGTGACGATTTGGTAAATACAGGTTGCAGTTAAATTGTTGTTAGACCTGACCAAAAAAAAAAATTGTTGTTAGACATTTTGCTAGTTGAGACAACTTAGATCAACTCCAATGTATTTTGCTATTTTCACCTCTAAAATAGGAGAACTCTATAATAGGGATGAAATATACTCCAATGTATTCCTCTAAAATAGCAATCTCTAAAATATAGAGTAAAAATAGAGATCTCTATTATAGAAGAAGAAATAGAGATGAGTTGGAATAATTTCACCTCTAAATGTTATTATAGAAGTGAAAATAACAATGGATTGGAGGATGCTCTTACCCAGAAAATAGAAAGATAACAACTAATACTGGGGTAGAAGAAAATCGAGATCTATGTTGGTAATGATGGTGATTTTAAACGAGTAATTATACAGAGACATTTTCCCAAGTAAAACATAAGAAACCACAGCTTGATATCCTTTTCAAAAATGTTGTAAGATTTTTTTAAATATATCTTTAAACTATAGAGTAAACAAAAAGTTTTATATATCTTTTTAGGTTGTATTTATCTTAAAAGTTCTTCAACAAAAATAAATAAATATCTTAAAAGGTAAATTTTCTAAAACAGAATTAGGAGTGGTCCAAACAAAAGAAGTGTTGTTTGGGGGAGAAGATGGGGCATCTAAGAGCAAAGAACAATGTTACTTGCCATGCCTCTCGATATGTCAAATCGTCCATTGTCATTGAACTCTATTTTTCTTTTTAGCAAAAAAAATTTTGTATAGCTTTTTGGTTTTAAAATGGCTCGGACGGAAATTAAATTTATGAATTTGACAAAATAAAGAAAATAACAGGTGTTTTGTCACTTTTATCTTAGTTTTTTAGACAATCTCCAAAGGTTTACTATATTTTCTATCCAAAAAATATATTATATAATAGAGTTGGAGTTTATTCCAATGGTACTCTATTTTATAGTAGAAAATAGAATGATGAACAAAAACACAATTCACTCTATATTTGGAATAAACTTATTTTTCACTCTGTTATAGAGTGAAAAATATAGTATCATTGGAACATTTTTATTCTAAACTTTATTTTAGAGTAAAAAATAAAATAGAATTATAGATGTCTTTAGAGCATTTCGCAGTAGGTCAATCAAAAATCTTTATAAAAACAAAAAACAAGAATAAAAACAAGAAAAGAGGAAGAATGTTTCTTTATGAAGAGACTTCCACTAAATTTTTCTATGGGTGTCACTTTATAAATCACATAACAAATTTTGAGTCACTAAAATTTAAACATTTTCAACTTATTAATATATACAGTATATGGTTAAATAAACTTGGTTAAAGAAGATCTTATTCTATTTATTGGAAGATCTGCGGTCAGAATATTTAGGGCAGAATTATCGCGGTTTCTATAAAAGGATTTTAGCATGTAAGGTCTAGAAAAGTAGAGAAACCGAGCAAAAAAGGCGCAGGAGAAAAAACAATTTCAGTAGATTTTCAGCACTATTTGCAGGTTTTACGTACAATTTTTTTTTAACCGAAAAATAAAAAAGAAAAAGAAATTAAAAATCCATTTGGGGTTTGTGGGATAATTGTGCTCTTAGAGTTCTCTAGTCATTTCGTAGACGTACACACACGTCATGTACACATGCATGTGTGTATATTGCCGTATACGTGTTGTGTAACTGTATACGTATCTCGTAGCTTATCGGTTTGTGAGACGAATGGACATGGACATGGACATGTGCTCCTTGATAATATTATACCGTTTCTTATCTCGATAATACGAAGGAATATTTTAAATGAATAGCAAGATATATCCATGTGACATTATTATGATACTTATGCCGACGAATTCACAGCCTTGTTAATATTATTCTGTATCTTTTTGATTAAAGAAATTTCCATATTATTTATTGCTTTTGATGTATAAAACTGTTGAATAGATAATAAATATATACAAATTAAAATATAGTTATTTTGACGTATTTATAGGGATTAATCCAAAACTAAAATCAGAAGTGCACTCTGTATGTTAGCAAGTGTTGGTAACTCCGTAACTTGAGAAAATTGATTTCTGTTTCATGTTCGAAGTATTTTTAGTACGTACGTTAGGTGTAGGAGTGGTATTAGTTCGGCTTTGATTCAATTTAATTTTAAGATTTTTGGGAATAGATTATCAAATCTCATATATGTATTTATAATTTTTGGTTGATGATTAGAAAAGAAATTGGTTCACGTTAAGTTTGAATCTTTGCGATATTCTTTGGATTCGAATACCCAATTGAAATTTTATAAGAAAACTTAAAAATAAAATAATATGTAACATATGAATTTAAATAATATATGGTATAGTACCTTTTATTTGTGCTACATATATGGTATAATACCTAAAATACTATAAAAGTTAATTTGGTTTGAACATTTACATGGAGAACATGTAGATAGTTTTAGTGTTTTGAGTATTTTTTTTGACTATTCTCATATATTTATTTTTGGTTGAAGTTGTTGATGAACATTTTGATTTATTTTGGTTAGTTCTAAATATTATAAGATGTTTTGATACTACAACAAAATAATTAAACTTTTTATTCAAAAGTTTTAGGTATCTAAATTACTAAAATTGGAGTCTGATTCAGTTTAGATTTTTCATATCTATTCTGGTATTTTATCAATGTAGGTTTGGGTTGATACCATTTTTTCGAATCTTTTAGTTTGATTTCTTCAGATTTAGGTGTTGTTCAGCTTTTGTAAAGTTATTTTAAGATCCAAATATTTAAACACTAGTTCCAAATTTATGAAAGATTATGAATCTAAAATTTAAAAGTTTCAGTATTAACAAAAAACAGTCAATATCTTAAATTAAAATAACGAGCTAGTTTTGTATCAGCACTAAAAGCGATATATAAAAATCTATTTGATGATTTTAAAAAGAAATGCAGTACTAGATAAGAAACATCTCTAACAGAGTTTTATGTTTTCTTCCATATCTATCTTATTAAAACAGAAACATTGTAATGGACCTAACTATTATTTTGTAAAATTTTAAATTAAATGCACACTCTCTTGTATAGGTATATGATATCCACATGAATTCATTAATAGACTGAGACTCTTTTTTTTATTTTGTTGGTTTAGGAAATAAATGGTCCAACGCTAATTAAAAGATTTGAAATATATTCATGTTCATAATCATACGATTGGCAACTCCATCTTTTCTTTATTTAAGTTAGTGCATAGTTGCATACGATTATTGTTTAAAATTGTCCTCGGGTTCAACATAACATATTATGTACAAATATATGTACATATTCTATTTACCTCTATATTACGTAATGTGTAATATTATTAAAATTGAATTTAATACCACCAAACCTTAAGAATACATATAAACATTTCTTTGAGAATATATCTTCTCTATTAAAAAAGATGTATCATTTTTATCTACTATAAAATAGTCATATGATTATAATTTTATTATAAAATAATTTTAATTAGAATTTTATTATAAAAAACAAAATAAAATAAAACCAAATTTTATTATATTAGTCTACTGTAAATGTTCATTATACATTTTTGTCTACATAAATATATAAAATACCAAAATTTTAACAAATGTTTGACTAATTATTTTATATTAGTTTAATATCTTAATAAAATTGAAATTATGTGTATATGCACGGGTCTGAATAATAATGTTAACTAGACATATAAATATAAATATAACTATTATAAAACTAAAAATATATAACACTAAAAATATTAAATTTATTTATAAAACATGTTTAATAGATTAACAAAATGACCCATAATTCTATATTTACAATTATGGGTGATTTTGCTAATAAGATATATTAGGAAATTGCCTTAGAGAATATTTGTGTAGTATATATTCGATGCATATGATTATTTACATAACAGATATAGATATCTCGAAATTTACTTTCAAAGAAAATATTTTATGGAAAAATACATTCACCAAGTCATTACAATTATACATAATATTTCGGTAACCATATACTGTGATTTGGTATTTATTATAAATTACTTAATTGATTTAGTATATATATCGGTGTACATTATTGTTACCCTAAAATTAAACTATAAATACTGATCTTCTACATCATCTTTACACACCCACGATCACTTCCAAAAAAATAATAATAATAAAAATGACGAAACTAAACACTTTTTGTTTATATATCAGACACATGTAATATATTAGACATCAGAATATAATAAAATTCACCGAGTAAATATGTAATAATTGTTTTTTAAATAATTAACTTTATAATGTACAAAAAAAAATAAAAAAAAATCATAACAATAAAAAAACATATCTCATGCTTCCAAAAAATATGAAAACCCGCCCGACCGGGCGGGTCATGATCTAGTGTTCATTAAAATAGAAATCTCTATAAAATTATTTGAGAATTCAGTTTTTTATGTTTCGGGTTCACGTTGATTCTCATAAAATTCAATTACACGAGTATCCTTAATGAATTAATTTTCATTATATCAATTACCATTATTAAAAATTGTTTAATTTCCTTTTTATTAATAAATTTTAATTATGTATTTAGTTATATTTTATTTATTTTATAAACCATATATAATAAAAAGGAAATATCTATAAAATACATAGATTTTTCTTTTTGTAAACTGGCTATAAAATATATAGATTTTGTATATCCAAAAACGAATTTATTTTTCTTACTTTATATTTCCCTAAAACATAAATAAAAAAGCGAATATCTATAAATTTTCAAAATATATAGGTGTATATATAATTCAAAATATAAAATAGTTTAGATATTTTTTTAAGAAAACATATTTATAATGATTATATTTTTGATCAAATGATTTACAGAAAATTAGTTTCAAAAATGTAAATTGATCATCTAATATCATACTTTTCAAATCACATGCTAAATTAAGAAAAATACAAAATTATAAATTAAAAAATCTGCCTAATTTTCTTAAATAAAATTATAAAATGTATTCACAATCTAAACAAGTGATGATTTACCAATTATTAGGATTCAGCTGTTTTATAAATATTTATATATGTACATGAATTTTCAAATATTACAAAATATGTATATGAATACCCCTACAACACTTTTTGTGTGTTTCTATGTTTTTAAAAATAAACTTATCAAAATTTATAAGATTTATAAAATAAATTTAGAAATATAAAAGGATGAACTGAACTAATTAATCTAAAATAGTAATCTTATTTTAATATTATTAAGGTAAAAAACCATTGTTCAATTTGAAATAAAATATCTAACTAAGATGAAATTGAAAACATATGTATAAATACAATCTTTTGAATTTTTTGGTGTAACTACCTTATGAATTCATAACTAATCAATGAAATTTTGAAATATTTCCGAATTGGTTTGCTTATTCAACTCTTAATCTTTTAGCATATTAGTTTGTTTATGAAATATTTGAGTTGACATAAGATTAGAATTTATATTTTTGTATAAGGTATAGTGATTAGTGGTTAGGGTTTAATTAATAGAAAATTGGGGTTAATATTATATTAGGGTTCATATGTCACAATATGGTTTAATGATTAATTGATAGATATTAGTTAATGGAAAATTGAGATTGCAATTAGAATATAGTTCATATTTCGCTGAATGGAATACATTTTCTTGTTATTCCGGTTCTTTTTCGTATATTTTACTATCACGTAAAGTAGCTTACCACATCTATTCTATATGCCTCGTGTAGATAGAAAAACATCTGTCTGGCATTCCGAAATTTAGTTTAGTTTATGGAAAATTTGTATTGATATTAGATTATAATTTATATTTTTTCGTGTATGATATATAATGGTTAGGGTTTAGTTTCTGGAATACATTGGGATTAAAATTGGATTAGAAGTCATATTATTATAGGATCATAGGTGTTGGACTTTACTCAGGATCTTTATTATTTTGTTATATAGAATAGCTATGAATGTAACTTTGATTCTCTGTTATATTAACATATGTTGTGTAACACGTACATGTCGTAGTATAATTTTACATCATATGTGTTAATTACAGATGGTTTACATTTTTGGTATAGTTATGTTCCACAAAAAAATATCACATCGCTTATTTTAGGAATTATAGCTAGCAACATGTTACATAAAAGGTAGCACCGGATGAAATGTGTCTAAAAATCTGATATTAAATTACGTTAAAATCAGTATTAATCACCTAATTTATTATTAAAATATGGATATTTTGTCAATAAACAATTATATAAAATGGAAAATCCTGTCCGTCAAGAAAAAAATTATATGCTGCTCTGCGAAAGCCTGAATTGTCATGATGACTCGGTTTCTTAAATACACTAGAATAGGTCCGCCCTACGGGCGGGATATACATATACTTGTTATTTATGTTTCTATTTTGTATGATTTTATGGTTTTATGTTTTAGGTTTACATTTGCAAGAAATATGTATAATAATAATTTTTGTTTTTTTTTAAAAAAGAAAAATTAAGTGAGGAGGGATATTATATTAATTTTAATTAACGTTTGATGTTCGTTTATTTTTCTAACTTGTTTATGTTTTTATTTGTTATCAAGTATATTTTGTGATACTATTTCAGCTATTATTTTTATTTTTTGTTATGTTTTTATAATAAAAACACATTTTTATATCATCTTCACATATGTCCAACTAAAATTCTTTATTTTTTTATTAGTCTTGTTACAAATTATAAGTTTATATTAACATGACACGATTTTCATGATTAAAATGGTATACATTTTCTTAAATATTTTCTCAACTTTTTATATATAGTAAATAGATTTGAGTTTTTATTGTTGTGGTAAGGTTTAATACTCAAAACATTCATTATTTCATATTTTGTATATATCAGATGTACTTGTATTTTTTATTTGTTTTACATATTTTAAAAAAATTCAATAATTAAATAATCGAACATGAATATATAATTCACTATATTAGGAAATTATTTGTTTAAAAAAAGAGAATCAAAACATATATTAATTATCAATATTCAAATAAATATATGACTGAATATTTTATATATTATTATATTTAAGAAATAAAGAAAAAATTTTATCCCAATAAGTTATTAGGTTTTCTAAAATAAATATAACTTATTAAATTTAGAATAGTTTTAATAATGGCTTTCTTATATATATAATTAATTTACTGTATGGTTAGAGAAAGTTGCTGTATTTTTATTAAATATTTTTGTCTGATTTATTAGCTATCATTTATCAAAAATATAATTTACTTTAAACATATTTATCATGGTAGAACAATTTTTTACTATAACTTTAAATTAAATTCTACAGCAAGAGTTTTTTGGAGTCAGAAAATTTATGACTGAAGCGTATTGAGAATTTTTTTATCTATCTAAGACAATTTCTTACATAATGTTGTTGTTGGGTAAGTTTAGGCAGTAATATTTTGTTGAAAATACTATTAATAGAATGATTCTGATATTGATGACAAAAAAAAAGAATGATTCTGATATTATTTATTAATTTTGTTAATCCTGGAGTGCCTTGTAGAGACTAACCATACTCTTGTGAAACCCTTACCCACGTTTTGTTGGTTATTAAATTCAAGGTTAAATTTATTTAACTTGTGAAGCATTAGCTTCATACAGTTATTTACTTGGCTAATCCGAATTACGTAAATGCATTATGGTAAAATACTATTGACTGTCACAGAAAGAAAAGAAAAATATGAGAACTGATAACTAAATTTTGTAAATGCACACTTTGCAAATATGTTCTCAGCGAACACAAAAGTGATTATATATGTAGAATTAAAGAAATACTACACAAAGATAAAGTACATAGGATACTTTTTAACCAATAATTCTTCTATGAAGTCTCCGCACCGTAGCCAATTAACAAAAAAAAGAAGTCTACACCATAATGTGAGAAACATGCAACTATCAACCTGAGCATGGCATAGTCGAACCAAAGACCCATCTTCATCAATAACGTCGATCGCTTTGTCGGTAAGAAACCAATCACTATTCAATAAGGAGAAAGAAACTGATTTGAGTAAATGCTACAACTATGTCTAAAAATCACGTGTTAGCAAGAAAATTTATGACTGATTGTAGATTTGTACGGGTTTGTAGATTTTCAACAGACGGTCAAGTTTTGAGCATTAAACTAATAAACTGGAAAATACCTTTATCAAGCAAACTTTCAGTCCTCTCTCAAGTACCACATTAGGTTCTACATATTCATGAGCACTGCAGTCTGCACCAAATCTAAGAACTAAAATATTAATCAGACCCAAATAATATTTAATCTAGAGCAAATTGAGAGACATATATTGCAATGTATTAGAGAAGACAAAAGAATTACTTTCGAAAGTGACAGACAAATCGTGAGCTACATGCTTTACTACACAACTCCAAATGTCTGAATGCTTCTATTTCACTTCTGCTTGAACAACATTTTTAAAAAAGTTTGCAATCCAAGCCTGCAAGGATAAGACAAAACCAACAGTTCCATTTATAATTTTATTTTGTCTCCAATCTGAGGTTTTAATTTAAAAATATATGATGGAATTATAAGTAAAAACATTCTACTTGCCATAGCTGTTGACCCTGACCAAAAGATCTCATGTGATTAGCTTGGCTTTTGTTGATCAGTTCAGTTCACAATCTTCTGACCCGTTGAAGATTTGCAGTCCTGCTCTGTAAGGATAAATAAAACACCAAAAAAACATAAATATGTTTAACTAAAACTAATAAACAAGAGAATAATAACCAATAAAAAGAAAAGTAGGAACGATCTGAGGAAGCGAAGTCCGGCGAGTAAACCAGCGACCAAAAACCCTAAAGAAACAAACGAAGAACCCACCCGTCAAGGGTTACTCGCCGCAATGAACCTTCAGTGGCACAAAACCACCACCGAGAGGCGAGAAGAGGCTGGAGCTTCCAAATTCGTAGAGAGCTACCGGAACAGACCATAAAACCTCCACCACGGGCATAGAGTACCACCACAGAACCACCGAGGCATCTGACAAAGAGAGATCCAAGCAAGACCACATCGGCGAAAGATATAAGAGATACGAAGATGAGATGAGATCAAGGAGAGTAATACTCACACATATTTATACAGAACAAACACCGCCTTCCAGTTCGAAACAAAGCATTGAAGATGACATCGTGGGGGAGTGAATCTCTGGGATTGAACACAAAACCTTTACTCCGACCGTTTCAGATCGTGGGAAGAAACACAAACGGTATGGAGTCGCCGTCGCACGAAGTGGAAGAGATAGCCTTCATTTTTCTCTATAGGGCCGGACACAGCTTCAACTTTCACAGTCCAATCCCAAACAAACAAACGAAGCCCATTATACACAGATTAAATGAAACGTAGAGTATTAGTTATCTGGACACGTGGCGGCTCCAAGATACATGAATTGATGACGTGGCCGCCTACGTGGGCACCCCAGGAGGGATGAAAAGCTTCTTTTATATATAAAGATATGCGGAAAAAACTACTTCTTCTCCTTTTTATTGTAAATAGTTTAAGCAAAATTTATTTGTTTCAAAATATAAGTAATTTTCATAATTTTAAATAATTTCTATTTTTTTTAGGTTAAGTGTGACCAATCAAATAATATTTACTTATTTATGATTAGTTTAACTACACCTAATTTATACATTCAATGCTACTTTTAAAAAATTAATGACTTTCTAAATATTTGTGCATTCATCTAAAACTACTTACACAAAAAAAGAAGTATTTTTTAAGCTTTTTGCGGGCGAAAGAAGTAACATATTGATATACCTTTTTTGTTGTAAAAGGACATATTGATATAGTCTTGATATTTATGCAACCAAAACATATTACTAAAGTTAGGCATGCATAAAATCCGGAACCCAAAATCCGAATAGAATCCGAACCAAAAAACCCGATCCGTTATCCGACACGAAATATAAAAATACCCGAATAGATCTTGTAGGGTGGTATAAAAAATATCCTAACCCGAAGTGTTATTAACCAAACCAGAACGGATAACCCGAAAAATCCGAAACTAATAGTTAATATAAATATTTTGAAATATATATAAGTATTTTAGTTACTAAATTTAATATTCGTGGTAATAAAATATATAATAATAAATGTTAACATTATTAAAAATATTTTAAGTACACAATTAGTTATAAATAAATAATTTTTAATTTGTCCATTGGAATAACAAGTCTACTCTCTATAATATAATATATATTGTTTACAAATAATGTTTGTTTTCATGTTTGATTTAACATTTTATTGTTATTTTAGTAATTTTATGTGTGACAAATTAATTTTTTATTAATTTAATTGTTTTTTTAAGTTTTTCTATATTTTGGTTATATCCGAACCGAACCAATATAAACCGAATCCGAATGATATATGGTTACTTTATGGGTTTTAAGATACAATATAATTTTTAATCGAACTCAAAGTGTTATTATCTGAACCCAATCCGTACTAATGAAATTTTACAATGGGACCTAAGAGTATAAACCCGAAAACCCAAAAATTCGGAAAACCCGATCCGAACGCCAACAGATACTCGAAATTCTAGGCCTAACTAAAGTTATTCAAAGAAAACAAAGTAGATTAATGATGTTTCCCGTTACAATTAATTAAAGTAGACCAAGAGCGAGGTTTCACATTGCTGGTTTGTCAATTGTCAGATCTAATTAGGATACCATTCACATGTAAATTAATGTTTGCGCATTATATCGCAAACCTAACGCTCTAACAAACTATATATACGGAAAGTATTCTCATTTGGCATACTTTAAAAAATTCTATTCTCTTTTATTCTCTTTGCCACACCAAAATTCTAATTGCCACACCTTTTTTTTTCATTTTTCTCTTCTCCTTCTTACCCTCACTATTATATTATTATGTTATTTGTGGTTCCCCACGTTTTTCTTTCCCATTTTTAAAACATTAAAAACTTGCGGTCTCCCCTCCATGTTTCTCTTTCATTTTTTATAAATATTAAAAACATATATGATTCCCTCTCCCTCATAAATCGGACCATAAAGTCCAAAACCTAACAGCCAACCCCACCCTCTCTCCACCTCTCTCCTTCCTACACCTGTCCTTCCTCTCTCATTTTTCCCATCTTGCTCTCTTTTCTCCAACCACCATCGAACCACATTTTCTTCCTACAACTTGTTTGGCGATTTGGGAGCCATTTTTAAGGTAAATTCATATTTTTTTTTCACGAAATTTTCATAATAATATACTACTTATGTTCTATGCATTATGAGTAACGAAAAATATGAATGTATTTATGTAAAATTCGTGAGAGTTTTCAAAGAAAAATAAAAATAATGTTTGAAAAAGATTTTGTATTTTCCTCTATTTTTAACACGATTTTGAAAGGAAAAAACATGAAATTTGTTGGGGACGATAATCTGGGTTGTCTAAGACGTTGTTAGTTGATTAAAAAGTCTTTAACCGATGAAAAACAAAAGTTTTAGGTAAAAATGGAAGTTTTAGGTATATTGTTATGAAAAGGGATGTTTAAGGGTGATTTTATATATTTCTTCTTATTTTCTACTGTTTTAAAGAAAAGTAATACATTACAGTTACAGTAGTGGTAGACGATATTTTAGGTTGTATAATACCCTTTTGGTCATTTAAAAGTGTTAAATCAACAAAAGTAAAAATTTATAAGAACTACTAGAACTACTGGTACTACTAAAGTGAAATGTGTATTACTTGTATTACCGGAATGACTATGTACCGAATATCTTGGACAACTGAGATTCTATAAATGGTTAACTAATCATAATTTTATTTTTTTCAGGGAATTATATGGTTTCTCCCATTACAGTCATATGTTTTGACTATGGAGGAAGTTACATCAAGCATGGGCCTGAGATAAAGTAGATCTCGGGAGAAGATCAAATTCACACTCTAGTGATGAAAAATTCTGTGGAAGAGGTTACATATTCTGAACTGGTCGAGTGTATATGCAGAAAGATTAAGGCAAATGGAGATGTGATGGTGAAGATTAGTTACTTTCCATTGGTATTGTATTCAAACAAGCATGAACTACTAGTATTGTTAGAACTACTATGTGTAATATGGACTACTAGGAACTACTATGTACTACCCTGAACTACAAAAAAACTACTCTGTATTACTATTTGTTACGCATGTTTCTAGGAACCTTAATTTTTTCTTATTATTTATTTTTAAAAGATGTATCTCGTATATTACGTGATTATATGTCCATGCATGTGTTTATTTGTCAAAATAAACATAAAATACTCTTAAAATCTCAAGTTGTTAGAAAATTTCTCATTTCAATAGAAAACACCCTTATACTTCCTAGTTAATGTCTTGATGGGAAGACCATCATGAGATGAATTTCAGAAAACACATATTTTCTGAAATTTTTTCTGCCAACGTGTTATATACAATCTAAAACTGTTTAAATATATTGATATTACTGATTAATTTAGTTTAATGACGTAGTATTACTAAAAAATGTTATAATTTGCAAAAATATTACTATGAAGAGTGAAATATTACTACCACCTTGAGTACTACTAAGAGTAAGATAAATATCATTTTAATATTCAAACATGTTTGTTTAATATTATCTTTTACACGTTTTAGACATGTGCCATATATATATATTTACAATGTGTTACACGTTTTAGACATGTCTTAGGTTTATTTATTTTTTATTTTCATAAAGTGTTGACAATGTTTTTGTCTTAGTAATACCTAATAAACGTAGTAGTACAAATTTTCTTTCTTAGGACATGGATTGCCTTGTCTTTAATTAGACCAACCCTGCTTCAAGACAATCACACAACACAAAGCATCCTACATAAGTTTCACAGACCAAAAAAACATAGCATCCTAGATAAGTTCACAACAACGCCGAGATAAATATTAAACATAACATCCTACATAAGTGTTCACTAAGCCTCAGTTTTAAGCTTCTTCTTGCGCCCTTCAATCTCGTCGGTGTCAGCTTCAGTGAAAGGAGAGGAAATCCACCGTGATGATGCACGTGTCCTTGTTGTTTATTCTGGCGTTGTGAACTTTTTTGGGTCAGTAGACTTACGAGCATGACCATTCTTTCTCACCGCCATTGCCTTCGGCCTATGCTTCACCCCCAATACGAGCAGGATCTCCCTCAGCTCCCTCAGTTCCCTTATCCACAGCAGGAGCTCTCTCATCCGTCTCATCAACAGCAGGAGCTCCCTCATCTACAACATGAGCTCCCTCATCTTTCTCATCAACAACATGAGTTCCCTCATCCATCTCATCAACACCATTGCTCTTGCAAAGTGAGAGAGTCCACTGTTGTTGTGTCTCTTTCCCTTCATCCCACGAAAGAACCAATCTCGTACGTGGTATCCATTTCTCTGTCGATCTCTTCACGGCTGCCTTAGTCCTACCTCATGGTGGTGTAGGAGTTTCCTTAGGTTCCTTCCCAGCCTCTTTCTCAGCCTCCTTCTACATTCCCAGTTGAAAGCCTTTCTACATGCTGCTCTTTTCTTGTGGATTTCTTTTTGTTGTTCTTATTCTGCTTCTTCTGTCCACGCTTCTTACAGCCTGTCATTGTTTTGATTATAAAAAAACAACATTCAGTTAATGCTGAAATAAATCACCAAACATTCAAACAAGATAGTCACAGTCATTAGTTTGTAATCTAAAAACCATTCATTCAAGTATGGTCATAATCTACAATCATCACTAGACTTATCTCAAACCTTAAATCAAACCAATCTCTATCACCAACAACAAATTTTCTATATTCAGTTCACACAGCTAAACCCAAATATAATAACATCATTTTTAATCTCAAATTCATATTCAAAATCTATAAACAATCTGAACCTAATCGATTTTCAACCGAACCTTCTCAACCACAATCCTTTCAAATCCACAACAAAGTCAATTAAAATTGAAGAGAAAACATACCTTTTTACACGGAAGAGACGAGAACAAAAACAGAAGATGGAAGACGAAGTCTAGGATTCCAGGGTTCCGTAAGCAGAGAAAGAATAGGATACGCCGTAGGAGAGTAGGAGCAGTTGATTCAATTAATTTTGTCTGATCTAGGGTTACAGAAGGATTTGGGTTGGGGAAATTAAAAAATCAGAGAAAGAAAGGATAAGAAAGATTAAGGGGAAACCGAAGAAGAAGCAGTGAATGCGGTGGACTTCAATATTTTCGTCGGTTCTAAGGTTTTCAGAGAAGGAGAGAAGTGGAGCTAGATTTCTGGAAAAAGGAGAAGTTGAGAACGACACGACAAAGGGGGAAGAATAGTAACGCCTGGGTTATCCGAGTTATAATGGGTCGGATCAAATAGTTAGGTTGGATCTTGTAAATACTTGGTTTCATTAAGGGCAATATCGATTTTCACCATGTTTTTTATTAAAATATAATAAAAGTTATAATATTTTTAATTGATGGGTTAAATTAGAATGAAGATTGGAGTGAGTGTGGCAATGTAGAATAAAGTCCTATATATATCAACATAATCGCTTGAATTCTTTATTAATTTTGGCTAGTTAACGAGAGTCTAGACTCTGGGTGGATCTAGATCAGTTTAAGCAATCAGTTCGACGAGAAGATAAAAAATATGTACGTTATAAAAATTGAAAATAACTTATCTCTAGGTTTTTTTTGTCAATAAGCTTATCTCTAGTTTTTTTTGTCAAAAAAGCTTATCTCTAGGTTTTAATGTTTATGCAGTGCCGTACCTGCAGAAGAACTTTTGAAGCATTGGCTTCTGTTGAATAATTTTTACAAAAAAAAAATTATAGGGCATACATTATTATTTTATTTTATACATATATAGACAAACTTTGTTGATTGCTTCTTAGATAGATTACATAGATCATCTCATCATCAAATCACAATCAATATTTTCACATATTTTCTTTAATTACAACTTAAATATTTCTCTGTTTTTACCATATTAATTTTTCTACTCATCTTTATATAATTTTTTCTCTTAGTTTACAAATTTAAGAGAAGCCAGTTTTGTATTTGTTAAATAAAAATGAAGTGATAATAAATATTTTTACATGTATCTTCTATCAACATTTATTTTTCAAAAATTGATTACTTATATATATATAGATATATATTAGTCTGTCATAATACAATATTGTTAAAAGTATGTACTGTATTATTTTTTTTGCTTATGGCATCAAAAAGCCTTTGCACGGCTCTGTGTTTATGCATTGTTTTTCTCTATATAAACTTTCTTTTTCTTTTTTATTTAAAACCTTCTTCTCCCATTCATCCTTCTTGTCTTCCCCATAACGGAGACCATTTATCTACTACCAAGAAAATTTAGTTGCTAGAGACGGTAAAACTCCGGTTAACCAAGGCTTATATTTATATGCATGCATCCTGCATCTGCTCAAATTCTAAAAGCAACAAAAATAGAATAATTTTTCCTTATATCTCGCATTTTGTTTGTTAAGCCCCTCTGAAATCAAATGTCTTGATAGTTGCATAAAGATAACAATAAACTATATCCGAGAAAGATACCAAACTGTATGTCCACGTCTATCCGAGTCATTCATATTTTTTTAATATATGCATAAATACAACATACAACGTGATATTTTCACTTCTTTAGCTTGAAATTCAGACTAGTATTTAAAACTACCGATGTGGTCATCAGATCTGTAATTGGGGTGAAGACAATATATTAATGGGACATTTACATCTTGATAGGAGCTGGTATCCGATTTTAATATATTCTGCTTCCCACTCCATTAATTAAAAATAACATAGCGTGTTGGATTAATCTATGGGAGTTCTCGGAAAGTAAACTAATCAATAACAAGCTCGGTTTCGACCAGTGTTTTGAAATTCGACCTAAATACGTGACTGAACCGATAAATCTGATAATCCAAAACAAATTTGGTTTAGATTTTATGAAAAAAACAAATATTTAAAGATCTAATAAACCTGCAAAAAATCGCTAAAATCTGGAATCCGGTTATCAGTTGAACCACTGGTTGAACCACTAAATAATTATTATTTATATTTTTTTTGTTTTTAATTAAAATCTATTTTGTATTTAAAGTTTTAGTTAATTAGTTAGGTTTTTCAGTTTTATTATCGCATGTTCCGATGACCTCTGCCGACGTTGTATCTTCTTTTTCTTTTTCATTTTTTTTTGCTTTTTGACTATTTTGTCTATCATAAATCTTGTTTACTATGTTTTACATGTTAATAGTTTAAATTTATTATTTACATTAGACATATAAATATTTATGAATTTTTAAGTCTTTATTTTTGTCTTGTTAGATGTCATAAATAAATCTGAACTTGTTACCATTTTTAAAAAATAATCTAAACTATTTTTGTTATTTTATAAGTCAAATTAAAAAATATAGAAACTAAAGTTAAATATTTTATAATTTTTTTAAACGTAAAAATATACATATACAAACTACCATTTTATGTTCTATAAAAAATAGAAAACACTTAATTTTAGTCTCAATATATTTGTTTTATAGCTATATATTATTATATAATAAAATAAATTTATTTATTAAACTGCAGTCGATCCGGTGACCTAACGACTCGGACATTCATCTAGTTCAATGTTCGGCGCAGTTTTCAAAACATTGGTTCTGACCAATCAGATTAAATGAAAAATGTCTTATATTCAAGGTCGACCTAGAGCGAAAACGTATTAAACTGGTGCTTTATGTGCTAAATTATAGTATTGTCAACTTGAGGGAATTTTTTCAACGTTGCTTGGTACTATCTTTTAGTTAAGTATTTTTTATATCAATATTATATTACATCTCTAATGTATTTCAATATCTTTTATAAAATAAAATATATTTCAATATAAAAGTTTATTTAAATGTAACTTTTACAAAAAAATTATCTACATATAGAATAGGTTTATTTTCAAAATCAATTCAACTCCAAAATCAACATTTTTTGTCATTAGTATTCACCCATGAAAATTTCAAACTCTCTTTATCTTTTTGAATTATATACAAAATTACCATTATAAATTTATATTTAATTATTTCAAAAATACTAAAAAAAACTATTACCTAAACATTTCTTCTTATTTACACAATACCATTATCATTAACTTTCCAACCACTAGTAACAACAATTTTTGAGCTCTTAAAACCTATAAAATTCAATTTCTAACCATTTAAAAAAATTTCCAAACCAACAAATCTTCATTTCATCTAAAAAAACTTCCAAAATTTTCATCTAAAAAAACTTCCACAATTTTCATTATCATAAGCACAATTTCATATTTTTGAGTGTATTCTGTGGTGAGTCGTCAAAATTGCATCTTTTTACTCATATTTGGAGCTAGGATGGTGAAAAATGGTGGAAACGAGCTTTATACCGGAAAAGGTAACTATTTACATAGTTTTGGTTATTTTTCAGATCTGTGTCGGGATAACAGACTGTTTTATATGTCTACGCATAACTGAAGACTTATGATGCGGTCTATAAGTCAACACACATGTTAGTTTTGCCATTGAACGAAATATTTTTTTTTGTAAAAAAAAACTTCCCTGGAAATCTACGTCTTTTACCTTTAGAAACAAAAACAAAAAAGTAGGTAAACTTACTAAAAAATCTACATAAAAGAGGTTTGTTTTGCATTTGACCAAACTTTTGACTTTTCAAAATAGACTTCATCGATAGTCTACATAATGTAGACTGTTTGAGAAATCTATAAAAGATCACTTTTGCATTTGACCCAAACTTTGACTGCGTTGATTATGTTAGTTATGTATTTGATCAAACAAGGAAAAAATCTAAAATCAAGGTCATCTTATTGAATATATTACTTTTCTAATACTATTCAAAATAGTTGGAGGCTTTAAATTTGAACAAACCATGAATTTGTTCTATAAAGGAAAATTCACATTTTGAAGAAACCTTTGATGACTTGGAAGTTTTGAGGACGGAGTGGTTAAGTTTTATCTGTTTATTTTTAAATCAGTAGATTTTCCATGTAGTTTTTGTTTTCTTTTTAAAATTGAAAACATACATCAATTTTCTATTAATTTTTATCGATCATATTTTAGCTTTATTTTTAAAGTTACAACAAAAATATAAAATAATTTTTGTATGTATTTTAGATAAAAAAATCTACATCTTTCTTTAATAGGCGGTAGAATCAGTAAAATAAAATAATTTCTTTTTTTGTGCACAATTTAACTTCATTAGTTCTTGGTTACAAGAGGGAATTATCCATCCTCTTAACAATACAACAAACATAAAGATAGCAGAAATTAAAGGAGATAAGTCTTCAAATGCCTGCAAATCAGAGACAGGTCTGGACTGCATCAATTGAAGGTTCACGGCAAAGCCGGATTCTTGAAACTTATTCACTTTGGAATGTGACGTTAGAGACCAATCACACCTATGGAATTCGACAATGCCATAGAACATATCTCTCTTTTTGAAACGAGGAAAATGAAAATAGTCTTTTCCTGGAAAGGAAAAAAAAAGGACAAAAGTGATCTCTTCCCTAATGGAAAGGAGGATGAAGATGATCTCTCCCAGGCTAAAGAGGAAGTTGTTGAAGCCTTTTGGTATAACACCGAGTGAAATGTACCCTTAATGGCATGATTATCAGAAATGACAAAGCTTATGGAATTTGATGGACTAGAGAAAATGTCAAGGCCCACTAGAGAAAACCATTTGACCCAGCCCATATTTTTACATATATGAGGAGTGGAGAGTAAAACGCCGGTGGATTGCTGTAGCTCGGAAAATTCTTCGTCAGCTTGCCTGCAACTACCTTTACTCTCAAGCAGGGCCGGCCCTGGGGTAAAGCATGCAAAGCAGTGGCTTTAGGTGCCATAGCTTTATATACTTTACAGGGCGCCAACATCCTGTTAAGTCACTGTAACCTAGCGGTTTGTGTTCAGCACCACTGAGATGTTGGTGGCGTGTTCAATTCCTCCTCCCTTCATATTTTTCCTCTTTTTTTTTCTTTTGGATAAGTATAGTAATTGATACCGATTTGACATGAACAATTTGGTTACCTTTTCTGACAACTTAGTTTCTTTTATTACCACACTATATTAAATGATATATATCATTAATAAACTATTTAACTAATTAAATCTTTTTTGATCAAAACTAATTAAATCCTGATTATTTTTAAAGGAGATATTTTTCTTTTTGGGTCTCCATTTTTTGTAAATTTTTATATTTAATGAAAAATTATATAATATGAGAATACAAAATATCCTAAACTGGGTTCTAATATTCTTTGAGATATTTCTCAAAGTGAAATAAGTGTTAATGTTCAACTTTTATCATATGTATTGCAATATTATAAAATTTATGTTATTTTTTAAAGGAAATTAAAATACAATTAAGAATCAATCAAATGAATTATCAGTGGAATGCAAACCATCTAAAATGTGGTTATTCAAAAAAAAAATTTGAAACTAATGGTTATTCAAAGTTGATCAATGGTTTTGCGAGAAATTTTTTTTCCGTCTAAAACAGATGAAGCTTTAGTAACATATATTTTGATTATATATTAAAAGTAGCAATAAAATTGTAGTTATATTTATGGGGCATTATTTTTTGGATTTGCTTTAGGCGCCATATTAATCCGGACCGGTCCTGCTCTCAAGTAAGAGGAACTTAGATGTGATAGAGGTCGGTAGTAGGTGGAAAAGGGAGATAAAGTTAAAGGGTGGTGACGACCTTCAAGGGGATACAGGTGCCGGAGTCGTCGAAGAGGCAACATCCAGTGGCTCCGGTGGAGGGTCCGGTGGGTCAGGAAGTTCTGGCGGTTGAGAAAGGTGGGGTAGCTCCGGAGAAAACAGATTTGGAGACTTGAACCAGTAGTAGCAATATTACCTGAAACACGTGGGAACATGATAATTAGTTTCACAGCAGACCAACTTATTGGTAGTGCACACGTCTTTGGTGTTGACCAATGATAAAGACAACGACAGACAAGGATTTTTCATCATACAAATCCTTTCCTTTCCTTGTCTTTTATTTTTTCTTTTAATTTAAATCATCTATTTCTTCTTATAATTTTCTCTTTTTCCAGAGATCCATAAAGATTCAACTCTTATTGCTTAATCCGACAAGAAACCGCAATATCAGTTTTCTTATACAAATTTTTTGTGTTTCTTTCGTGATCTCTTTAATGGTTAATTGCTTGGATTCTCCTGCTGCTGCAAGAGTAGATAACAGAGAAAACATTTTTGGAGGTACGTATCTTTTTGGAGGTACGTATCTAAAAAAACAAATATTCGGTATCTAAATCTACATGAATATTGAAACTATGATGTGTATTTGATCCTAGGTTTTTTAATTTCACTTGTAGCGATGGTTAGCTTATAATGAAATGAAATGCTCTGTTCTTATTCATTAAAGCTTAGCATTTTCATTTAGTTCTTAACTAAAGTTTCATCTAACTTAAGATTTTGATCTTTGTGATAATAAGGTCATCCAAAATTTCCCCCAAAGTGGGTCAGCCATCCAAACTCTCAAGCCTAATAATACCCTCTCCCAGCGATAGAAGCTTCACTAGTTCATGGTCAGTTCAGACACCAAGAAGTGAAGGAGAACTCTTACCTTCTCCAACACTAAAGGCCTTTACCTTCACCGAGCTCAAAACCGCCACTAGTAACTTCAAAGCCAACAATCTTATTGGTGAAGGCGGTTTTGGTTATGTTTATAAAGGTTGGATTGGTGAACAGTCCTTGTCACCTTCGAAACCAGGGTCTGGTATGGTTGTTGCAGTCAAGAAACTAAAATCAGAAGGATTTCAAGGCCACAAAGAATGGTTGGTAAGTTTATCATCCTTATTTCTTTATTAATAATGTGAATTAATAATTTACCAACCGATCCGTTTTATAACTTTCAAAAATCCGATTTTTGTTTGTTCCATGACATTTTTCTAAACCGACATAGGATATCGTACCAAGAATTAAGTCATATTAGGAATAATAAGAAACAAGATAGAATTCAAATAACATATAATAAAAGTGTTGGTGAATTTTCAGACTGAGGTTCATTATCTTGGGAGGCTTCATCATATGAATCTTGTGAAGCTAATTGGATATTGTACCGAGGGAGAAAAGCGACTTTTGGTTTAAGAATACATGCCTAAAGGAAGCCTCGAGAATCATCTGTTTAGAAGTGAGTAGCTCCATTTGGATGGAGCTAGGGCTAGTTACTTTCAAGTTATGTTTATATTTGAAATATGATTTTTTTTCTTCTTCTCGGTGTTCTTGCTTGTGTCAGAAGGAGGCGCAGATCCAATTCCGTGGAAGACAAGGTTGAAAGTTGCCATTAGTGCAGCGAGAGGGCTTGCTTTCCTCCATGAAGCTAAAGTCATATACCGAGACTTCAAGGCCTCTAATATTCTTCTTGATGCGGTACACCACCTATATTATATCCTTCCTAAATCTCATGTTTGTACAAATTCAAAAGAATTTAATTACAATATTTATTGGAAATGTTTTTCCATTTGTTGAAATTAATTTGTACATGCAGGAGTTCAATGCAAAGCTATCTGATTTTGGATTGGCAAAGGCAGGACCAACAGGAGATAGAACACATGTGACAACTCAAGTGATGGGAACTCATGGCTACGCAGTTCCTGAATACGTAGCAACCGGCCGATTAACAGCCAAGAGTGATGTTTATAGCTTTGGAGTGGTGTTGCTCGAACTACTCTCGGGACGTCCAACGGTTGATAAATCGAAAGTAGGTGTAGAGCAGAATCTAGTAGAATGGGCAATACCTTATTTGGTAGACAGAAGAAAAGTGTTTAGAATAATGGACACGAAGCTTGGAGGACAGTACCGTCACAAAGGGGCTTGCGCAGCAGCCAACATTCGGTGCCTTAACACAGAAGCTAAGCTGAGACCGGAGATGTCTGATGTCTTGTCTACTTTACAGCATCTTGAGACTTCTACTACGAAGATATCTACTCCAAACGCAGTTATGTCTCCTTCTCCTATGTCATATTAAGATAATCGAGATATCTGTGTTTTTTTCTTTTTTGACTAAAAGATACCTCTGTGTTTAAGGTGAGAAAGTAGGAGTATATACTATTTCAAAGTGTGTTACTGTGTTCAATAGTTTTGTACTTTCTTTCAAGTTCGTAAGTTTCTGGTTGGAAATGTAGACAGTGGACGTGTATATATTGGAAAATTGATAATAGTATTATATATATGATCATCAATGACCGTTTCTTGTCTGAAAAATGATTGAATCACATGAGTTTACAATATATAGCATAACTATGCTTAAAGGTAATTAGGAAGGTGAACTGTCAAATATTGAGATTTCTAATTTAGAAGAGGAAGTAATCAAAGAGATTTATAAGCGCTATCATCTACATTTTATGACATGGTTTTCATATAATTAATTAGATATGATAGATCAAATCAAACATCTCAAACTGTGGGTTAGTTGTGTTAGAGGAGGCACATATTTTATCCGCAATTTTTTTCCTCGTTTAGTATGCAATGATTAGAGGGACGAATAACCAGGACGAATAGCCAAATTCAGATTTATCCGATTCTTTTCTTAGTCAAAAAAAATATTTTATTCGATACTGTCTAGTATAACCGTTGATATGATACATCGTATCAACAAAATTAAACAAACTCTTAAAAAATAATTTAACCGGACAGAAAATCCTATCTGACAAATATGACTATAAGACGAATCAATGATGAAGTCCATATCAAATTTTGGTTGGACGATGACAATACATTGATATCAGAATGATCTTGTTTTGTGTTTTTAAAAAGTTGAAGTGCTTTCTTTCACCATAACGGACTGCAGTCACTATCATTGCCTTTGCTATAAAAGTTCTTCTGATAAAGATATATCTCTTCATTGGTTAAAACTGTTATGAAAGAGATTCTTCCTGAAAAATTTACTCTATAATCCACTGAACAATTTGAGATAACCATCAAAACAAAAGTTGGAGCAAAACGAGTATATCTCCAATTACAAAAACGAGTATAACTTTTCATATCTCCATGATTCATAACTAAACGCGAAAATCATTTCTTCAATAATTAATTGGGGTTTCGACAGCGACCGGGAGATGTGGAGTATCCAAAACTTGGTGCCTTGGTGGGCAGTTAAATCAACCCTATCCAATGTGTTTCTAAATCCTCACTGCAGATAACATGTTTCTTTCTCCAGTTTCGCCCATCAATTACTAGTAATATAAATTTAAATGCTACCCAAATCATAAAATTAACGAAGACATTGTGAGTGAAAACTGGAAAGTATAACAACTATCATTATTAAACAATTTACAAACATATCGTTAGTTAAAAGAGAAGATGATAAAGAATTTTTTCCAAAGTCGCATGTCTCTTGCCAGCTCTTTTGATAAATATCTGCATGAAAAGAACCACGAAAAACAACAAAATCTAGTACATAAGTCCTTAATTTTTTAGAGCATGTCAGTTCAAAATGAAATTACTATGATGTGATCAGTGTATCTTATAATGTACAAAGTTGAAAACAATAAGAGTGATCAATGGGATGCAAATACGCTGGTTAACAGAATACAAGTCTCTGAATAGGTCTTTACTAATTTCTCTTAGGCTTATTAAGTTACTAGTGGTTGGCCTGCCCTACGGGCGGGGTGTATAATTTTATAAAATATTTTTATGAAGCTTTTTTAAATATATTTTAAGCTGAAAAATATTTTAAAACTTTATGAATTTTTTTTAATACATTCTAATTTTTTTTGATCAAAATACATTCTAAATTTAAAACAATATTATAAACAAACAAATAATAAACATAATATAATATTTGTATGTTGTACTTCATAAGTATATTTTCAATGATATTTTGATTAAACTTTAGCATTTTAGTGATAATGATTTGTTAACAGTATAGCTTTTATAGAACTCTATTTAATAAAAAAATATTTTTTTGGAAATTTTCTCATGTTTCTTTAAATATTTTTATGAATTAATATTCTAGAAACTAATAAAGTATGATACTTCTAGCTACTTTTACTCTGGTTACGTACCACTTCAGATCAAATAATTTGGTCAAAAAAGCTAAAGTGTACCAAACTGTAACTAAAAAAAAAACATAAATGTAATGTAAACATTAATCATCTGGTCAATAAGATAAATCAAAACGCATATAAATGTTCACTGGAATTCATTTTTCTTTTCATCTGAATTAATAACTCTAATCTCCAATTTTTTTAGATGTTGGTTGTATTGAATGAAAACCTGTAATTCACATCTCATCAAACATTCCTTTTCTCAGTTTTTCATTATTATAACGATGTTAACATTGTTAAACATATATAAATTACATAATTAAATAGAATAAAATGATCTAAGATTATATAACATTTATATTACAAACCCCCAAAAAAACACCACAAAGTATGATTTATTCAATAATCTCTGTACTCCAAACATAAATCTCCTTTCTGTAATTTCAGGAGCAACATATTAAACACTTTTGAATATGAAAACAAAATTTTCAATTAAAATAACATACCTTGGCAATATAGCAGTGTAGGAAGGAAACAATTATGTAAACTAAAATACATAGACCAATAATTTCAAAGATTGAAAAAGTCCGACCTGGGTTTCTGAACAATCCCCGGGAAAACAGATTAACATTCCTCATTGGATTTCTCACAATGACGAGAAGAAATGTTAATTTCTCCGAACTCAAATACCCATTATCTTTACTTAGAAAATCAGCATAAAATAATCACCATTGCAGAGGAAAAGTTGGTTTCATTTTTGAGGTTAGAATATAATCAAAACCTTCAATTTTTTCTTTGTTCTTCTCTGCTATGACTCCCAGCCTGAGCTAAGAACCAAACTCTGGTTTTGACTTATCTGACAGTGTGTGTTCACATACATATATGCCGTGGATGAGCTGCACATATCATAGTGAGTTGCACAATAAGATTTTTTTAGGGATGTTTGTTATGCTTAAAAGTTAGAAAACAGAGAAATATAGAATCACTCACTGATTCGGTTTGGGGTCTTTGATTTGTAACGTTAACGCTTGTCACCGCATATCTATAGAAAACATTGTCATGTAAGGGAGCTTGTGAAAAGCTTTCAGGGATTTTTGAAAGGTTAAAGTTAAAAAGACACTCACTATTGTTATATCGTCTAGAAATAATGGTAAAACTTCTCAACGGTAATGTTCTTTTTTGTTCCTGCTCGTAGGTAGAATCATTAAGTATCATGTAGAAAGAACATAGGCCATAAAGAAATTTAATAGTTCAAATTCAGAAGAAACCTCATACTGCATCAGCTGGTTTGGTTCTTTTCATAGTTTTCACCATGAATTTTTTATAAGCATCATTCATAAGCTTTGCATTTTTGCACAAAGTTTTAAAACTTTTGAATCAGACCATGTGACAAAAGCTGAATGTGAATCTAAGATGAGGACCAAGATGAAAAACATTACCTAGATATTTTAAGATTGAAGATCTCATTGGCGGTTTTCACCTTTGATGTAAACTCCATGGACAAAGCATAAACTATATCTAAATCATGTATTTTTCAAACGTCGTTAACCTCCAAAAACTTGTAAATCATTTTGAACCAGCGCCATGGTCAGCTTTGAAAATTAACAAAAGTTGAACTTTTCTTTTAGTATTCTTCCATTCAATGAATGAATTATATCGAGCTAGAAGAGAAACATTATATATTCCTACCAAATTTTGAGATAACCAAGATTATCCTTGTAATGTTCCAAGTGCTGTGAAGGGTTTGCTGGTATATCCTAACAGTTCCGAGCATTCTTGCCGTGGAGAAAAAGCCTCATGCATCCATTTCATATACTTGAAGGAAACTCACTCTTAAAAATTGGAAAAGAAGACGAAGTCTAGGAATTTTATAATCAAGAAATATCAAAAGAACTCACTTGATCCATGGCAAGAGATGGTCCTCACTCATCACCATCGTATCATCGTTATTCTGAATCAACTTCCTAAGGATCATAAAATTAATGATTGATTCTGAAGAAACAAAGAGAATAGTTGTGGAAAGTTGAAAGCTTTACCTCTGTTTCTCCTTGAAGATCAACTCGTACCCAATTTCCTGCTTTAACTCAAAGAAATCTGCTTTGGGATCTGAGATATTGACCCTCGTAGCCGCCATAGGTGTCGTTCTTTCTGCTTTGCTAGACTTATGAGACAATTGTGGAATTGGAGAAACGTTACGATGGTGATTGCTCGGCATTGGAGAACGTTACAATGGAAGTTAGTGAGAATTAGGAAAGTCATTGATGGGCTTAGCTAAGGTTTCAATGAGCAACAGATGAATTGCAGAGCCCACATTGCCTTTATACAGAATTAAACAACGCTCTTTTGTGTGATGATGTTCGGGTTCTTCACGTGCTGATGCTTGGTAGAGATGGTTTAGGCTATAATATATCCGAACGGTGCATGTCCTCATCGTCTCTAAACACTAATTTATAGTTAAGCCTGAAGCTGTTACAGATGTTGTTCGTGATTCTGAATAAATGAGATGGAGTGGAAGGAAAAGAGGGGTTGAGCTTAATGATATTAAAGCAAGAGTTTAAGACAGGAAAAACGTTACAGGAAAGCTCGACGGCGAGAATGGCTTTTTAAAATAATATTTTTCAATAAACTAATTTTTTATTTTTTTTTCAAAATTTGTTTTATCATCTAAGAATAAATAATTTCAATCATTATATATTTTAACACATCTTATTATAGATAATAATTATTCATTAAAATATTTGAAATAATTATTCTACAAATATATTTGATTAGGATTTGAAGAAACAAAATTACTTTAAAACACTCTCTCACAATTTTCTTTTCTTATGTTTAAGATTTTATTTTAGTAAGAGACAATTACTATCAAATAATTACTATCAAAATATTTTACAATATATTTTCTTTAGAAATTTAGAAAAACATAATTAGTTTAAATAAATTATTTGACAAATATTTTTTTCTTTAAAATTTTTAAAACAAAAAGTATAGAAAAATACCATTAAATAATTCTAAAACTACCTTTTAAAACAATTCCTTTTATTATCTTGTTATATATTTTATTAATCATGAGATATTTTGACACATGTAAAAATTTTAAAATGAAAATTAATACCAAATGATCTTTTACAATTATCTTTTTTTGTTTTTGGATTTTAGAAAAGGAAAATTAGTATAAAATAAGTTATTAAAAAATATTTCTTTAGGATTTTGAAAAAGGAAAATTTCTAGAAAATTACTATTAAATAACTTTGGAAAAATAAAATTTACTATTAAATAGTTTTGAAAACGATTTTTCAAAATTCGTTTTTATTTATTTTATTAGTATTTATATATTTAATTATGAGATATTCTAATACATGTCACAATATTAAAATAAAATTACTATCAATTAATATTCTGAAATTATATTTTATTTAAGATTTTAAAATGGAAATTACTATATATTTAATTTATAACAAAAATCGTTTTTATTATCTTTGTATATTTATTTTTAATTTTGAGATAGTTTAATAAATATCACATGTCGCGATCATGTTAATTAGTAACTTTGAAGAACCAAATTTTATATAATATGATTCATTGTAACAAATTAAATTACAATTTCAGTTAGAAAATAATAATTAGGACAAACACACATAAGCATATATTCACAACTAAACGTATTGAAGTAGAAACTTTACGTTGACATGAACTTATTATCTAAAACAACATTATATTAAGCAGCATGGCAATAATTATATGTATGTACAAACGCATAATCATAATAGTGGCCATGACATACGTAAGACAATAATGAAAAGCGGAAAATTTACGTTGACATGAACTTACACTACCTAGAACAATATTATATTAGTAAACAGCATGATAATAATCATATGTGTGCACAAACGCCTAATCATATTGGTGGCCATAACATACGCAAGCAGATTTTAACTTAAGCAGCATGACAATAATGACAAAAGAAATCAATGCTTGAACGGCTGAACCTCACCTTATATCTCTTCTTGAATCAATAGTTATGTTTGGTAATCAAATATGAGAAGTGAAAAATTTAAGTGAGTTTAGTTCTATATATGTAGATGTGAATAATCCTAGTTCCTTTAGTTTATCATTTGAATAAAGAAAAATTAACATTATACTTTTTTCATCTTTTTGGTCTAAGTTTTAGAAAAAAAAATAATTACTATTAAATATTTCTTGATATATATATTTTTAATTTCTTTACAGTAATATTTTCTTCATGATTTTAGTAAAGGAAAATTAGTATTTAATGATATATGAATTTGTAAAAATGAAAATTACTATTTTTTAATATTTAATAATATAAAATTTTCTAAAAACAAAGATTACTATTTTTAAATTGTGTTAATATGTGAATAGTTGTATTTTTTATGTTTTTGATATTTTTGATTAGGATTTGAATAAATTAAAATTAAATAGTTAAAAATATATATACTAATAAAATAAATAAAAAACGAATTTTGAATTATAAAAAAGGAAAATTACCATTATAGTTTAAAACACATGTCACAATCTTAAAAAATTTAGTGACACGTGTCGCGATCATGTTAATTAGTAACTTTGAGGAACCAAGCTTTATGTAATAAGATATATGTTATTTATGATTTTTTTCAATGATGTAGGCTTTAACTGAAACTTTGAAAATTATGAGTTTAAATTTAAATTTATATAGTTATAATTGTTTGAAAATCTTTTATTTTTAAATTTATTATTATTTTGTTATTTATTTGTTACTTTTAGAAAATAATATTATAGATTATGTTAACTTATATATAGTATTTATATTTTATAAATTTACCTGATTTGATATCAAATTATATTTTAGTTTATATTAAACGATTTTCTTGTAATATGTACAATTTTAGAAATAACAAATTAAAAATATGATTTGAATTAAGAATTTGTGAGAAGTCACCTTGTAACTTGTTTTGTTGTTGATGACCAAGAAGTTCTTTATCATGTAGATTATGTTAACTTATATATAGTATTTATATTTTTATAAATTTACCTGATTTGATATCAAATTATATTTTATTTATATTAAAACGATTTTCTTGTAATATGTACAATTTTAGAAATAACAAATTAAAAATATGATTTGAATTAAGAATTTGTGAGAAGTCACCTTGTAACTTGTTTTGTTGTTGATGACCAAGAAGTTCTTTATCATGTATATTACATCAGTCTTTAAATCTCCTTTCATACTATTCAATTAGTTGGTATGAAAACGTGGATTGTTCCTCTCTGTAAAAATTTGTGTCAAACAATATACACTGCTTATAAAGTTTTGGATTGATAATTTATAAATAAAATTCTTTATACCTTATTTGTAATAAAAAGGTGATTGTATCCAAAGGTTGATGATCTTAGAAAAACTTTTGTTACATCCTTCCCAAAAATAAACCACTCTAGCAAGAACTTCATTATTAGTAAAACTTTTTCTAAGATCATCAAAAATCAACAAAGAAGCAACCATTGTGTAAGTTTCTCGTTTTCTTTCAATATCTCTCCCCCCAAGTTAAACTTGAAAACTTTTTCAAGCTTTAGACAATTATTTATAGTTACCAAATACTTCATATATTGGAAAGTTTCTTCTTTTGTATTTAAGTGATTTTCCCTTTTCAGATGTTTAACTTTTTGTTATTCATTGACTTTAAATTTAGTTTTCCATTTTTAATAATTTAGTTTTCCATTTTCTTGTATAAATGATACTTTTAAAATAACAAATTAAATTATAACAAAAATGGTAAATTAACTAAAAATAATACATTAACTAACACAGAAATCTAAAAGTATTTGTTATACCTAAAAATAAATACTTATTTTACTAATATTTATATTTTCTTTTTATTTTCCTTTTTACTGTAATAATTAGCATATGTAAGTAAGATGTGAACTGTTAATTTTAAGTTTAAGCTATATATGTAAATTAATTTCGTTTTTAATTTTTTTTTGGAAATATTGACATTTTAAAAATCAATAAATTATGTTGCTGATTTGTCGAGTTTCTTAATTTGTTAATTTAACTATGTTGATTTTCCAATTTTCTCTAATATTTACCATTTATTTAATTAAGCTGTAAAATGTTAATATTTATTTTGTTAGTTTAATTATATATATTATCAATTTCGTTTAAAAAAATAGAAATACTAACATTTTTTAAAATAATAAATTAAAAGGATGATGTGTCATATTTTGACTGGTCGTTTTAAATCCTATGTGGACGCTCTCAATGGCTTATAGCCTCAACTTTTATATAGTATAGATTAATCCTAGATTTTATACTCGCGCTACGCGCGAGTCTGTATTAATATTTTTTTTTACTTTTATAATAACTTTAAAACTAATTATTTATCTGATTTATATAATTTTTTTATCTGAAACATGATTCGTTGATTTTTTTATTTATGTTTATTTTATAACTATACCCTCTTATTAGCTATTTAGTTTTTTTGAATTTTAAATGTAATACTTATGTTTATAAACATATTCATAATTTTTGAAAAATGTTAATTTATATTTTGAAATATTATATAAATTTCTTGATGCATGTAAACTGCCAATACATTATAATATTTTGTGAAACATTTTACATATATTTTACTTGACTACATAAACGATTAAAGTGTTTAAAAAAACATAAAATATTAAACTATCTTGCATAATATCTAATTTTTCTTAATAGTCAAAAACTTTACTTGATGTAAAATAATATGTGAATTAATAAAATTTAGAATCTATAGTATTAGAGTTATCTACTTGATGTAATTAATAATTTGTATTTTAGTTAAGCTTGTATGATCATATAATATATATATTATAATTTATTTTTTGGTACAATAGTCAATATTTGATTTTTGGTGTTTACATGAAGATTTTTGGGATACTTTGAAACTTTTACATAATTTTGATAATTGTTTTTCTTTTCTAGTTGCTAAATACTGACAATAAAATAGCAAAAATCTTAGATAGCGTATTCATTGTAATCTTGAGACTTTTTTTTCTAAATGTTCAAAATCTGTAATTTTGTATGTTTTTAGTTTGTTGATTATAATACTTAGATAGTATATTTATTTTCATAAATTCATATTGATTGTTCCTTCTATCATTCTTTTATGTTATCTTTCATGCTAATTTATTGTTATAAATTTTATTTAAAATATTAATAACTTATTTGACGTGCTTGCTTAGACTCTTTATTATTAATCTACCTTATAAACATTATGCTCTAAATATTTTTCTTCGACATAACTCAACAAAGAGCATCGTAAATTTTATATGTTTTATGAGGTGAATCAGACTAATGAATCAATGATTATAAGAGTTCATCATGTAGTTTGCTTTAAAATAATAATTTTTAAAAATCTTGTAAATCACACCATGTTAAATTGATTTCAGTATAGTTTATTTGGTTAGTTTCTATGAATATTTTGACTGTAACTGCCTATAATAATATTTGTCAAAACATAAGATTATAGTGTTGATTAATATTAAAATATTAATGGATAAATAAATTTGTTAATTTCTTTTGATTGATAAAAAAAATTGAATTTCATAAATAAATTGTGGCTTGGGCCTCTCACTTTATTCTCTTACTTAACATTTTTCGAGAGAGCAGTATATCCAGTATTGTCTGGTGTGATATACTTTTATCTATCGGGTTTTGTCTTCGGCTTGTATGATTTACTCTCCACTGCAGAGTTTTTCGTTTTCGTTCAATGTTATTATTCATCCACTTCAAACCATATATTTCTTGATGTGTTCCTTGTTCATGAGGATTATGCGATTTTTGATTTGGATATTGTTAAAGAAAATACATTTGATATTGATTTCTAATTTATTTTGAAAATACACTTTTTGAAATTTTATTTTCAAGAGTATATTTTCTTTTGTGTTCTTGCAAGTAAAAATCGTGTATTCTTTATAATTTATTTTAATTCTTCTTTTGTTAAATTTCCAAATATTTAGTATATATATGAGTCAATTCCATTTTAATGATTTATTTATTAGTTTGCCTTATTTGATGTTGAATTCTATTTATCAATTATAATTTTCATATTTTATTGGTGGTTTTAAATTTTATATGGATGTTTTCAATGACTTATAGCCTCAACTTTTATATAGTATAGATAAAATAATGATTTAACATATTTTGGTGTTTTAAAATAATATGTGAATATACTCAATGATTTATAGCCTCAACTTATATATAATATAGATGTTATTTCAATAGCATATAACCTAAACTTTGAAACCATGAGTCAAAATTATTATTTATAAATTTTTAAAAGCCTTGCATTTTCAAAAACTAATTCTTATTTTATATTTTATTTGAATGTTAAATGTCGAAATATTATATATATTAAGTGAGTTTATATATAATGTTTTACTTTTATTATAAGTTTCTTTGTTTGATATTGGTTTCTATTTTAATTTTAAATGAAAATTGTTTTAGAAATATTGACATTTTTGAAAATAAAAATTTAAATAATAACTTTTCAAAAATATAATTGATTATTTCAAATTCTTATTTTATATTTTATTTAGTGCTTATAGCCTCAAATTTCTTTTATAATGAACTTTTATATAATATAGATTTATGTTAAATTCCAAATAATTATATATATATATATATATATATATGAGCCAATTCCATTTAATTAATTATCTAATAGTTTGCCTTTTTGACACTTAATTCCATTTTGTATCCAAATAATCAATTTTGGAAATTTTAACATTTTTAAAAATAGTAAACTAAAATTGTTATATTTATATTTTGATTGATTGCTTATAGTCCTGTCCTATATGTATATTCTCAATGGCTTTTTAGCTGTCACTTTTTATATAGTAAATAAAATGATGACTTAGCATATTTTGGTGTTTTAAAAATATTATGTGAACATTCTCAATTATTTGTACTTTCAACGTATAAATAGTATATGCTATTTGTCAATATTTTCATTAGCATATAGCATAAATTTTGAAAATTATAAGTTAAATTTATTTAATTATAATTTTTTTGAAAGCCTTGTATTTTTAAATTATTTATTATTTTATATTTTATATTTTATTTTAAGTTTCGTAAAATATTCAAATATTAAGTTAATTATTTATAATGTCTTACTTTTGTAAATTTATCTTATTTTATATTAATTTATATTTTCGTCTAAAATAAACATTTTTTGGTAATATTGACATTTTTAAAAATAATAAACAAAAAATCTGATTTTGCATATTTTTATTGGTGGTTTTAAATCCTCTGTGGACGCTCTCAATGGCTTAAAGCTTCAACTTTTATATAGTATATAGCCTAAAATTTGAAAATCATAAGTTAAATTTATTTAATTATATTTTTTTCTGAAAGTCTTGTATTTTTAAAATTATTATTATTTTATATTTTATATTTTATTTAAGTTTCAAAAAATATTTATATATTTAGTTAACTTATTTATAATGTCTTACTTTTGTAAATTTACCTTATCTGATATTAATTTATATTTTAGTTTGAAATAAACAACTTTTTGGTAATATTGACATTTTTAAAAATAATAAACAAAAAATCTGATTTGGCACACCCTTGTTGATGTTCCGTGCTTCCCAAAAGTGAATCACTCTTGCAAGAACTTCATTCTTTTAAAAATATTTTAAAAATCTTTTCTTAGACCATCAAAAACCAAAGAAAAATCAGAAGCCACCATTGCGTAAATATATTTTTCTTTCTTTCTCTCAGTATCTCTCTCTTTTCCAAAGTAAATCTTGAAAACTTGTGGAATTCTAGACAACTATTTATAGTCACCTAATACTTCATTTATTAGAAAGTTTCTTCTTTTATATATTAAGTGAATTTCCCTTTTAGATGTTTTAGTTTTTGTTAACTTAATATTTTCTTTTTATTTTCCATTTTTCTATATCAGTTACCATTTATTTAAGTAAGTTTTCAAATTTTAATATTTATTTTTCTTAGTTTATGTTATATATATAATATTATTTTCGTTTTTTAAATCTTTTTGGAAATATTAACATTTTAAAAATAATAAATTAAAAATCTGAACTTTTTCTTATATATTCATGTTAACATGACATTTTTATATTCATGTTATATATTCCCTTTTTTGTTAACTTAACTATTTTCTATTTATTTTACATTTTTATATAGTATAGATTTATTAAAGTAAGTTGTCAAATTTTAATATTTATTTTTCTTAGTTTATGTTATATATATAATATTAATTTCGTTTTTTTGAATATGTTTTTGGAAATATTAACATTTTAAAAATAATAAATTATAAAAACTGAAAATTTTAATATTTTGTTTTAGGTTAAGTTATATATATAATACTAATTTCGTTTTAAAAAAGAATTTGGAAATATTAACATTTAAAAAAAATTAAAAATCTGATTTGTCGTAATACGATTGGTCGTTTTAAATCATATATGGACGTTCTCAATTGATTATAGGCTCAACTTTTATATAGTATAGACTAGATTTTCAACTCGCGCTACGCGCGAGTCTATATTAATAATTAGTATCATTGTATACTAATATTAAGATAATATGCATTTTATATGAAACTTTATTCAATGTGTGCTTTATTATTGTTCATATTTAGACTTTTATACCATTATATTCTTTAATAACTAATATTTAGATATCTTCTTGTTGACCCAAAAATATCTTATTTTGTGTATGTAAATTTGTTGTATATTTATAAATGTGTTTAAATTTTTTAATAATATTATTATAAATTATATTAACTGTTATAGTCATATTAATTAATATTACACTATAATAATTATTTTATTATATTTTTATCTATCTTTCTATTTGAAGGACATACAAAAATTAATGCAGATGCACAATATCTAAATTTATTTTGTATTTACCAAATTTTTACAATAAAATTATAATTATTACATATTTTGTGCATATGTAATTGAAATATTCATTATTAATTCTATTGCTTGCATATCTGGTAGTATTATTTTAGGGTTGTTCATAAAATGTTTTTTTATTAGCTTAATGAATATTTTGATTATTATTCTTGAAAATATTTATGTAAAATTTTTATTCAAATTTTAATTTTTGATTAGTAAATAAATATGTTAATTCATTTGATTGATAAAAGTCAGTTTGAAACAACATAGATAAACGATTTGAAAACACATAGATAAACTACATCTTTAACAATATATGACCTTACATAAGTTTTTTTGTTTAATTTCATTTCTTTTGCTTTAAAAATTATCCTTGTCTTATTTTTATTTTACTTTGAGATAAATAATTTTCTGTCATTTAATATTTAAATATAAAATTAAAATGCTGATATTGTATATTATTGCCATGAATTTTTTAAATTATATGTGAACACTATAAATAATATTATCCTAAGATTTACTTTCTATTATTTCATTTTTTACTAAATTTAATATTGACTTCTTTTTTTCAGGAAATAGCATCAATTTTTAAATCATATGTTTTTCAGTATGTAATTAAAATTGCTTTGGATTCTTATTTTTTATCATTTAAAATAATTAAAATCAAACTGATTTTAATTATTTTTCTTTTTTACTAAATCTAATATTGATTTCCTCTTTATGTTGAAAGAAACATTTTTGAAAGTCTTGAAATTTTGTAAGATGATATCTAAAAGTTAATTTGGCATATTTTTGGTGCTTTAAAATAATATGTGGACATTCTCAATTATTTTGTGCAACAAATTATATATAATATATATATATTTGAATATTGTCAGTAGCATATAACCTATACTTTAAAAGATCATGTTATTAGTTTTATATAGGTATAGTTGTTCGAAAGTATTGCATTTTAAAATTAATTATTAATTTTGTTTGTTATTTTTATGTTAATGTTCGAACATTTTTTATATTAAGTTAAATAATACATGATGTTTTTAATTTTATAATATAACTTATTTAAAATTTTATTTATATTTTATTTTGAAATAAAAAGTTTTCGATAATATTAACTTTTTAGAAATAGAAAATTTAAAAAACGATCTTGGCATTGTTTGGTGCTTTAAAATAATATGTAGACATTCTCAATGATTTATAATATGTAGGCATTCTCAATGATTTATAATATCAAATTATATATTGTGCATGTTATTTATTATGAATATTTAAAACAGTATATAACCTAAACTTTGAAAATCATGAGTTTAAATTTAGATTTATATAGTTATAATTGTTTGAAAGTTTTGCATTTTTAAACTAATATTTTATTTATTTATTTATTAATTTTGAAAAAACTATTATACTATGTTAACTAATATATAGTATTTATATTTTTGTAAATTCATCTTATTCTATATTGATTTATATTTTATTTTGAAATAAATGATTTTTGATAATATTGATATTTTTAAAATTAATAAATTAAAATAACTATTTATCATATTTTGATTGATAGTCTGGCAATAATGCATGGAAATTCTCAATGGTTTATATAATCAAATTATATATAGTATATGTTATTTATGAATTTTTTTAATGATGTAGTCTTTAACTGAAACTTTGAAAATTATGAGTTTAAATTTAAATTTATATAGTTATAATCGTTTGAAAATCTTTTATTTTTAAATTTATTATTATTTTGTTATTTATTTGTTACTTTTCGAAAATAATATTATAGATTATGTTAACTTATATATAGTATTTATATTTTTATAAATTTACCTGATTTGATATCAAATTATATTTTATTTTATATTAAATGATTTTCTTGTAATATTTACAATTTTAGAAATAACAAATTAAAATATGATTTGAATTAAGAATTTGTGAGAAGTCACCTTGTAACTTGTTTTGTTGTTGATGACCAAGAAGTTCTTTATCATGTAGATTACATCAGTCTTTAAATCTCCTTCATACTATTCAATTAGTTGATATGAAAGCGTGGATTGTTCCTCTCTGTAAAAATTTGTGTCAAACAATATACATTGCTTATAAAGTTTTGGATTGATAATTTATAAATAAAATTCTATATACCTTATTTGTAACAAAAAGGTGATTGTATCCAAAGGTTGATGATCTTAAAAAAACTTTTGTTACATCCTTTCCAAAAGTAAACCACTCTAGCAAGAACTTCATTATTAGTAAAACTTTTTCTAAGATCATCAAAAATCAACAAAGAAGCAACCCTTGTGTAAGTCTCTCGTTTTCTTTCAATATCTCTCCCCTCAAGTTAAACTTGAAAACTTTTTCAAGCTTTAGACAATTATTTATAGTTACCAAATACTTCATATATTGGAAAGTTTCTTCTTTTGTATTTAAGTGATTTTCTCTTTTCAGATGTTTAACTTTTTGTTATTCATTGACTTTAAATTTAGTTTTCCATTTTTAATAATTTAGTTTTCCATTTTCTTGTATAAATGGTACTTTTAAAATAACAAATTAAATTATAACAAAAAATGGTAAATTAACTTAAAATAATACATTAACTAACACAAAAATCTAAAAGTATTTGTTATACCTAAAAATAAATACTTATTTTGCAAATATTTATATTTTCTTTTTATTTTCCTTTTTACTCTAATAATTAGCATATGTAAGTAAGATGTGAACTGTTAATTTTTAAGTTTAAGCTATATATGTAAATTAATTTCGTTTTTAAATATTTTTTTGAAATATTGACATTTTAAAAATTAATAAATTATGTTGCTGATTTGTCGAGTTTCTTAATTTGTTAATTTAACTATGTTGATTTTCCAATTTTCTATAACATTTACCATTTATTTAATTAAGCTGTAAAATGTTAATATTTATTTTGTTAGTTTAATTATATATATTATCAATTTCGTTTAAAAAAATTAGAAATACTAACATTTTTTAAAATAATAAATTAAAAGGATGATGTGTCATATTTTGACTGGTCGTTTTAAATCCTATGTGGACGCTCTCAATGGCTTATAGCCTCAACTTTTATATAGTATAGATTATAGCTCTACCTCTCGAAAGTTACAGAATATTCTCCCTTTCATAGAATTTTCAACTCAGTTTTTATTTTTCTTTTTTCAGGTTAACAGAATCTCCTGAATTTGGTTTACTGAAAGTTGTTGACCTATCGAAATTGATTTCCTAACAGTCTGAATAGTACCAATCTACTTTAGGAGAGAGATTTCCTCAATAAAGCTTCCTCTGCTAAGGCGGGAAATATCAAGATTCCCTACATGATTGCCTAACGTGAATTCTTAAGCTCGATCACATGCAGTTGAAGCGTTTTCTCTAAGCAGAGACAATTTGGCTTGGTCTTTAGTACTACGGTGCTTCTGCTACTGGATTTACTTTCAGGCAGCAGTGTCGATTGAAGATTAAGGAGTTGTTGTCAAAGGTTTTCTCACTTCCTATTTTGTCGTCGGCGGTTTCCATTGAACGGGTTTTTGTTCTGGTGGAACGCCGATTTGAATTCCGTCTTTGCTTGGCACATGTCGCTCCTGCGTATAGCGTTTAACGCATGGTTGGTTTTATCCCTTTTTTTTTTCTTTGGACTTTTCGGCTGAATGGGCCTGTGGGCCATATCGAGCCTCTTTGTTCTAGTTTCATTTTTAAATAACTGAGTTTTGTGGCCCCTATTCTTGTATAATCCTCTTTTAGTTATTGGGCTTTAATCATAATAAATATGACAAAAAAAATTAGCTTTCTACTCACCAGATGGCTGAATACAGTTATGCAAAATTCATACATCATATAGGATTTATTTATTTTTTTAGACGGTGAGATTGTGTTTTTTTTTGTGTGCCGAGAGCAACTGTATCGGAGATATTTCAACTAAAATTTTATAACATGAATAATATTTTAATAGAAGAGTTTAAAAAAGTTCGAGAATTTCAAGATAAGATATGAATGTTCCAAACATTTGAAATTGTATTAAAATATTATTATCTTTTGATAAAAAAAACTCTAATCAGGGTAGGTTCTGAGATTTTGGAAGATATTTTAAGAAGATTTCTATAGTTTGGAGGTTAAATTTTTTTTTTACAAATTTGAGAATTTATTCATATATATTTTTTCAAATTTTTTGAAGAACTAAGATGAATGTTTTATCCGGCTTCGTCCAGTACCGACCTGACTCTAGTTAAAAGATCTCATTCCGAATGATCTAAGGGTTTGGATAGGAGTAGAGCCGAAAGTTTGGTTTGGAATACATATACAGTGAATATCATATGATTCTGTTGTTTTTTTGTTTAATATACTTTTACCATAGATTATTGTGAACGTGTGAAAATGATGTCATGTCTTTTGTTTTTCTATAAATTTATATTAATGTTGGATCATTTTCTTTTTGTATTTAATAGCAAAGTTCTGAATTGCAAATTTAATTGTTTGGCTGGTAAATGCTACTCCCTCCGTTTTAAAAAAAAATAGATTTTTTAGTATTTTCACATATATTAATAAAGCATGTTAAATCACTATAATAAATTTATCATTTTCTGTATTTTTTTCAACAGTTTTTAGCCAATAGTAATCCAATAAAACCAATTAATCTTTTTAAAATTTACAATTTTTTCATAGAAAACATAAAATATACATTTTTTTGAAACAAACTATTTTTCCAAAACATAAATCTTTTAAGAACGGAGGGAGTAGTAGGGACTCTCTTGATTTGCATTTGTATTTTTCCCTGTTTAAACTCCAAGTGTTTATTACTTAAGTAAATTTGTTATTCTCTCCGTTTTACGAAGAGTGTCATTTAAACATTTTCGCACATATTAGAAACTGATTAGAATTCATGTTTTTATTGATTTTATCAATTTAAACAATAGAATTTTAGATAAATAAATTTATTTATAAAATCAATGTATTTTACAATTAATATTGAACTGAGAGTATTATAAAAAAAAGATTAAAATAATAATTAATATGAAACAGAAGGATAGTAAAGCAAACAAAATTTGATTCGCATATAAATTCAGGTGCACATCATATTTGTAACTTTTTAAGTATGCTAGTCTGGCTTCGCTTTTATTCTATTTTTCTTTTAAGTATTGATAAATTCCTTGGGAAAGATCTATAAACTAATATTTTAACATTTTAAATAATCAATTTATTTTATTTTTATTATTAAAATTCCGTCAATAATTCTATTTATTTTGGATGGAAAACATTTTAAAGATTATAGGTTAATAGTATTATCATTAAATACTTGTAACATAATATAAAAAAATAAGATTAGATAATGATTTCTTAAATCATTGAAAATGGATAATAACTATAAATCATTCAGAATATGGTCTGTTATCTTAAGCTATTATACCTAATTAACAAACCTTTAAAATTAATTTATAAATCATTCTACATTATTTATCAATTTATAATAGCTTAATAAGTTTTTATAAATATTTTTAAAAAACTTTACATATTATATATAAGGATTTAACAATGATTTTATAACCATTCAAATTTCTTACTATAATGCTTATTAACATTTAGAAAGGGTTTATTAGCTTTTATAAATTATTCATAAATCCTTATAAGCATTATTCATTGTTTTGTAACTCTAATAAATATTTTTAGAAGTTCGTATAAATAATCAAAGATATCATTAATAGTATTATAAACTTTTTAAAAGACTTATTCTTTATTTTGTAACTCTTACAGCTGATTTTGTAATATTTTATAAGTGGTTAGGGTTCTATAAATAATTTTATATGCCTTTATATTTTTATATATTATTTATAAATAATTAGCCAATTTTACAACTTTTTACAAAATTTTACAATCTTTTATAAATTATTTACAAGGTTTTAATGATAAAAGTCATCAACCATAACTCATTTAACTGTTTTTAATTCTGAGTAAACAAGAATAGAAATAGAGAATAACATATATTGGTGATATATTAGCGATTTATAAAAAGTTTAAAATGTTAAAATATTAATTGAGAAGTTTCAAAATAGTTAAGAAATTTGTCGACCATATTCTGAAATATTGATGGAAAATACTAGGTATGGGCATTTGGGATCCCAATCGGGTTTTGGTTTTATCCAATCGGGTTTCGGTTATTCGGGTTTATCAAAATCAGTCTCATTCGGATTATTTAAAAATTCGGTTCGGGACCAGTTCAGGTTCTATCGGGTCCGGATCGGGATTAGTAAATCTTCCAAGAACCGGCACAACCCAATGTACTTTCGGGTTTGGATCCCAATCGATTCTTCGGTTTAAAAATATCTAATTTTTACCTACTTTGTAACTAAAACATAAGAAAATTCGGTTCTTCGGGTTTGAAATACCTAATTTGTAACTTTTTGTAACCAAAACATAAGTAAAATCGATTTAAAAATAAGAAATGAACATCAACCGTGATCATTCAAAATCAAACAAAAAGGAAACATATTTATTGATAAAAAAACCAAATAAACGAAAGCATAAAACGAAAACCACGTTCTCATGAAATGAGAAATATTGTTTAGTGAAAACAAAATCAAAATCTAAATATTTCAATATTCAATAGCCACATTTAACCATCAATCTTCATGTAATAGTACCACCAACCTTCATGTAATAGATAAGTATTTTAAATATTCAATATATATTAATGTATTTTGAATACATATTAGAAATTGAGAACATATTTGGTACAAGATCTTTTTGGGGTTTGGAATGTTTCGGGTTCTATCGGATATTCATTTAGATTCGGGTTCAGTTCGAATAATACCCATAACCCGTAATACCATAAAATAATATCCATTCGGTTTTTATTTCGGGTTTAAATCGGTTCGGATTCATTTTTATCGGATCGGATTCTGTTCGGATTTTCGGGTTCGGTTTATTTGCCGAGCCCTAGAAAATACGCTGTCATATCAAACGTTTATTAAGAAACTGAATAAAAACAATCCTTTAATAGCATTATCTATTGTATATCATATAAGTTTAGGTAAGGATAAAATGTCATATTTGCAACTTATATTATACCACCATACCCATCAAATTTGACACTCGTGCATATGAGAAATTTCGGTAAAAATTCTTTAACTAAATTCCGTTAAGTTTTTTAACTATTTAGTTCTTTTTATTCAGTTGATACTTTACCTAATTATTTTTCACATTTTAATATACAATTTGTTTTAAAATGTGCCTATTTTAATAGTCAGAATGTTTTATTATAATAAAAATATTAATGTTTGAAATGAAATTAAATAAATCTCTATAATTCACAAATATATCAAAATTTTAATTTTATTTTAAGTTTTAAAAATAAAATTAACTAAATTATGGATAATACAAAGTTGTGTAAGAAATATTTAATGTTTTAAATATCAAATTTAGTTTTTCTGAAATAGAATTTTTCAAAATTATTTTTTTTTCTAATTAATTTTCCAACAATTTAGTCATTTTTCCTAAAATTTCATATTAAAGGAAGAATCTTTTAGAATTTTCCTTAGATTTCGAATATTTCTAAATTTTATTTTAAACTTATTAGTATTTTATTTAAAATAAATACAGTTTGAGTATTAAAATAAACACCATTTTAAAAATTTATGTAATAAATTAAATAAAATAATTAATTAAAATACTTGACTGGATAACAATTTTTTGGATAATGTAGAAATTAAAAAAATTTAGTTAGGGTATTTGTGTAATTTACGCCGTGCATATTATCATCCTCACAGTCCAATGTATATCTTTTTGGAATTTTGTCAAAAGAGAAAACAATCTCTTTGGAACATTAATATAGAATGTTTTTTTCTTTTGACTGCGATGAATCCAGATAAATCTTCCTCTAATACAGAAGACTTTCATTTTAGTCAAAAGAAGATATGGAAGGTTCACAATACTAGTAGTTTACTACATACGATGTAAGAAAGACAATCTCCGATATATTTTAACTATTTACAAAAATAAAAAAAATTACTTTAATAAATACGTTTTAATTAGTGGTTGTATTCGAAATATAAGTTCGAGCTGTTATAAAAAAAATCTATTAATTCATTTAATTTAGAATAAAAATCACTTTATTACACAATTGAATTGGAATAGATTTTTTTCTATAATAATATTTTAAATAAAATTACAATATTTGAGATGTTTTAAAAAAAAATTCTATAATAAATAGCGTTATTATATTATCACCCCCACCCACCATATAGTAATCTGTATCTCCTCACTCTCTTATATATACATATGTACACACACTTCCACATTGCTCCCCAAAAAGCTTCTGGCAGAGAGAAGCCCAGTCTCTACATTTATCAATCTCTTAATGTGATTGCCTTTATTTATTTAGATATACCTCAAAAGTGAGAATCAAATCTCCCAACATTAATTCCACCCTTTAAATCGAAGTAAGAGTATTTTGCCTGTAGTTATACATCGACCTTAGAGATGGTTTTGATGGATAGAAGGGACGGTTCTTCAGCACCGCAGCCGAAGATGGATGTTGTTGATTCACACAATCGAAAAAGCTCGTCGGATTCTTTTTCGGATGCTGAGAAGGTTGAGAAAAAGCGTGGAGGCTGGAGAGCCGTTACGTTCATTTTAGGTACGTATATCTTTTTTTTTTGGATCGTGAACGTAGTCTTTTTTTTTAGTTAACCTAATCCTTGACCTGTCCTTAATTTCAAGATCGGATACTATGAGCTGTTGGGTAAACAATAGTGTATAGACCTGATATTGGAAGTTTTCAAGGCTCCCAAGTCAAATGATAGTATAAAAGGTTGTCGAACCACAGAGAACTAGTGATCTATAGCACCAAGAATACACAAACTCTCTTAATCTAAGCAAACGAGAAGATGGATGATGGTAACAAGCTAGAACCTACTAATATGAACAAGGTGGTCTCAAATCCAAACTAGAAACAAATGCAAGAACTCAATCAAATGCTAAGGTGGACTCATGGGACTAGGGACTTGATTTTGGGTGACTAAGATCCAAACTAGAGTGGCAAGCTATCAATCAAACACTTTCCTTATGCCTAGACACAACACTAAACAAGCTCTATCTCTAGATGAATGTTCTTTTGCTAAAGCAACTCAAGCATCTAATCTCTTAGGTTGAATATTACTAAAGCAAACATGGAGAACAAGTCTAATAGCAATCTTAGCCTCTTTAACAACAAATCTCTTTGGCAAAGTAGACTAAAAGCATTGAAGAGTTGGTTCAGACATTTCATCATACACCTTTCGGGCAGGAAATGTCTAGGGATCTATTTTAGTATGATCAAGACTAAAATAGCATTGAGAACCCTCAACAAGCAAAGAAATAAGTAGATCTAACATTAAACACCCTAGATCTTCACTAATCACCCTTAATCACCCTAGCCCATGAATCCAAAATGTGTCTACTCCCTAATCTCCATGATAAACCTCAAATCCATATGAGATTCAAGGCTAATCATGTTAATGATTAAGAGAAACAAGATATAAGATGAAGAAATTCCTTAGAATGATAAAAAGATTCAAGCTTTTACAAAATGAGGCAAAGTCTAGAGAGAAAATGAGATGATTACAAAGATTAGGTCTACAAAGTATTTATAGTAGCTAGAAACATAAGGATAAAAGAGTAAAAACAAGTCTGATTAACTCTCAAATGCTAACTATGAAAATGGTCGCAACTGCCTTTTGGCGATGACTAAAAGCCGTTGAGGGGTGCAGAAACCCGCTGGGATATGCACACCGGCTTCTCGTCACGTTCACCAAGCCGCTGCAACATCTCGAAGTCGGGCAGGGAGCACTGGTTTTTCCCAGCGGCTAGGCGAAGCCGCTGCACCTAAAGCCGCTCCAACACTTAGAATTTTCAGCAGAACTTCTGCACCGGCTTCTCGTCAGGACGCCAGGCCGCTGGGTGACGCTAGGCCGCTGGGTGATGTGCATCGGCTTCCTGCGAGGTCAAAATGCCGCTGCCTGTCACATGAAGCCGCTGGGACACTTAGTCATCACACCATGAACTCGAAAAACACCAATCTTGCCTCCAATCCACCTCCAATTGCTCCAAAGTCACCATTTGGCAACTCCATCACCTGATAAGAACAAATGCAATGCAATGCAAACTAAACAAGTCTAAATGCTATCCTAGATGATCAAAATGCATGATAAATGAATGATAAAACCTATTAAAAACACAAGATATCAACTCCCCCAAACTTGTCCTTTACTTGTCCACAAGTAAACTTTCAAGAACTTATTTGGAGAAGAGGTTTGAAGATGGGAGCTCATAGCCAAAAGACACCAAAAACACTCAACTTGACATCCTAAAGAAATATAGCAAATAGCATGAACAACTCTCTTATTACACTCTAGCTTCTCTAGGCCTATCAAGATACTCTTATGCCTTTACACAAGATGCAATACTCATCAACCAACAAGTCTTTCTACCAGCTCTCACATTGATTCACACACACAAACACAAGGTGGATTCTCACAAATGGGCACATGATCTCAATCATTTGGCTAGGTAAACAAATGGTCTAAAGTGAATGAAAACAATGGCTCAAATAAATCATTTCAAAGTGGCAATCACTCAAGAACAAGGAGCTTGATCATTATGCAAAATTTATCTAAGACCAGGAGCAATTTGTGCATACATAGATCCATTCTCATCATTCTACCCTTTCCTAAGTGATATAACAAGCTTCACCCCTATTCACATTCATTCCAATACCCAAAGTAACCCACTTTATCAAACTCACCTCATGAACTGTTTAACTTAACCATCTAAGGATCTTTTTATTAACTTTCCACAACTCTTAGCTCTATCTACCTTCCCACCATCTTATTGATTCATCATTTTTTTTTTCTTTTTTTTTTTTTTTTTTTTTTTTTTTCTTTTTTTTTTTTTCTTTTCTTTATATTGGGGGAAGGTTCAAATAGACTAAATCTAGAGATTTCTTATTTTTGATCCTTAGTGGCTTCTTTTCTCAACTTTTTGATCATCTTTCTCATCTTTCTTTTCTCCCAAACCCAAGATAACAAACTTTAGAATAAACAAACCCACTAACCATCCTAGATGCTAACTCAAATGAGGATCCTATGCTAGCAAGAGATGAGAACAAATCTATGTCGCTCCCAATACTCTCAAGATTTTGCACATGACAAGCTATCAAAAAGAAGGCCTCACTCAAGCAAATCAATGTTGGTCTCAAAGAATGGCTAAGGGTTTAGGGGTAGGAGAGTTCCATTTGGGTTAACAAAGGATAATGAATGGAATAAGATAACCCAAATGTGTATGAGATCCATGATCAAGTATGCAAGTGCCCATATGCAAGAGAGATTAAGTTCATTAAGTTCAAGTTCAAATTGGAGTTGGCTTTCAAGAGCAATGTCAATATCAAGCAAGCAACATGTTTCAAGAAGAGTTTTCAAGGCTCGAAACTTACAAGCTTTTTTAAGAGATGCTCAAGCTATTTGATATGTTTAACTAGGGTGTCAAATTGAGTTCTAGACATGTGTCCTTTATAAGGTTTGCTCCCAATGCATGAATGCAATCTAAATGCTTCTATACCCAAATCCTAAAGATGCAAATGATGCAATTAAATGATTTTTTTTTGTTTTTTTTTCAAAAAATTTTATGCAAATAAATATGCAATGCAATGCATGAGACTCATGACAAGTAGACAAAACAGAAAACAATGTGAGATAGTTGACTCTCCCCCAAACTTACTTCACACAGTCCCTTGTGTGAGAGTAAGCTCAAAGAAGAGATCTAAGGAAAATAAAGAAACATGAGAATTAAATATGTACAGGGTTGGAGTGGCACACACTTGGAGTTTATTGGCTGAATTGGGTGGTAGAGGACCCTTGGCCTCTTGTTTGTTGCACCAGTAAACATAGGCTGAAGTGGAAATGAAGACTTCTCTTATCTAGAGATAGACCCAACCTGAAAATCTCAACCATACTTATTAAACAACTTAAAAGAAAGAAAGATAAAGAAATTTATACAATGGATAAACATGGGACTTCCTCCCAAGTGAGCTTGTTTTAAGTCTCTAGCTTGACTTTGTGTGCATGCTAATCATAGGTATCAAAAGGCTGAGCCAATGCACCTTTGGTCCTTCTCCTACAAGAACAAGAAACCAAGTGCGCAAAGGAGCACACTACTGTCCATAGAAAATAGACAGATTTTTCATCAAAGAGCTTCACTATAGATGAATCATGAAATATGAGATGCTCTTTGATGTTTAAATAGGCATGAGAATCAAATGCATTTGGTGGAAAGATAAAGTCAACTACTGGTTCAAACGAGGTTTTAACAAAGTAGTCAACTCTATCTCCATCAACTGAATAAAACACAATGTTCACATTCTCATGATTATTTTTGACAAGGGGGTTTTCTATCTCAAGCAAGAGCTTATCCACATCAAGCTCATCCCCTGTATCAGCAAGAGAAAGAAGAGGTCTAGGTTCATTAAGAATCAAAAACTCAGATTCGAGATCAAATGAAGCACATAGATAGCTCTTGTCAAAACAAACTTCAATATGATCTCTAGCAAGCTTTTCTATTCTCAACTCATCTAGCTTCCTAGTTTCACATATCAGATCAAGACATTCATTGATGAGCACAAGAGAATCATGATCATGGGCAATGTTTTCACCACAAGGCGAGCATATTTTCTCAAATTGAAGTTCTAAAATGGAAATTTCTATACCTTCCAGCTGGAGTGGTGGAGCCCAATCCATTACCTCTTTAAGGTCATAGGCAACATTAAACTCATACTTTGTAACCTCCCTTCCTTCAAGCTCTGCTCGATCCTTAATAAGCTCCAACCGGATCCTTCGTGCTAGGGATGTCTTTGCCGAACCTGGGTACTCCTTCTGAAGCTCATATAACATCACAAGTTGTGCTGGTGTGAGTATACTTGCATCAAAGTCATCTTGAATGTGATATTCAAATGTGTCTTCCTCTTCTTGTGGCTCCCCATGGTAACTTGAAGCCATCTCTACAAATAACAAAAGCTAGAAGAAAAGGTTAGTAACTGTACAAAAGCAAAACAAAGCAAGAAAATAAAGCTTAGTCTCAAGAAAGATTGAAATCCTAATGATAAATCTACTAGTTCCCCGGCAACGGCGCCAATTTGATATTGGAAGTTTTCAAGGCTCCCAAGTCAAATGATAGTATAAAAGGTTGTCGAACCACAGAGAACTAGTGATCTATAGCACCAAGAATACACAAACTCTCTTAATCTAAGCAAACGAGAAGATGGATGATGGTAACAAGCTAGAACCTACTAATATGAACAAGGTGGTCTCAAATCCAAACTAGAAACAAATGCAAGAACTCAATCAAATGCTAAGGTGGACTCATGGGACTAGGGACTTGATTTTGGGTGACTAAGATCCAAACTAGAGTGGCAAGCTATCAATCAAACACTTTCCTTATGCCTAGACACAACACTAAACAAGCTCTATCTCTAGATGAATGTTCTTTTGCTAAAGCAACTCAAGCATCTAATCTCTTAGGTTGAATATTACTAAAGCAAACATGGAGAACAAGTCTAATAGCAATCTTAGCCTCTTTAACAACAAATCTCTTTGGCAAAGTAGACTAAAAGCATTGAAGAGTTGGTTCAGACATTTCATCATACACCTTTCGGGCAGGAAATGTCTAGGGATCTATTTTAGTATGATCAAGACTAAAATAGCATTGAGAACCCTCAACAAGCAAAGAAATAAGTAGATCTAACATTAAACACCCTAGATCTTCACTAATCACCCTTAATCACCCTAGCCCATGAATCCAAAATGTGTCTACTCCCTAATCTCCATGATAAACCTCAAATCCATATGAGATTCAAGGCTAATCATGTTAATGATTAAGAGAAACAAGATATAAGATGAAGAAATTCCTTAGAATGATAAAAAGATTCAAGCTTTTACAAAATGAGGCAAAGTCTAGAGAGAAAATGAGATGATTACAAAGATTAGGTCTACAAAGTATTTATAGTAGCTAGAAACATAAGGATAAAAGAGTAAAAACAAGTCTGATTAACTCTCAAATGCTAACTATGAAAATGGTCGCAACTGCCTTTTGGCGATGACTAAAAGCCGTTGAGGGGTGCAGAAACCCGCTGGGATATGCACACCGGCTTCTCGTCACGTTCACCAAGCCGCTGCAACATCTCGAAGTCGGGCAGGGAGCACTGGTTTTTCCCAGCGGCTAGGCGAAGCCGCTGCACCTAAAGCCGCTCCAACACTTAGAATTTTCAGCAGAACTTCTGCACCGGCTTCTCGTCAGGACGCCAGGCCGCTGGGTGACGCTAGGCCGTTGGGTGATGTGCATCGGCTTCCTGCGAGGTCAAAATGCCGCTGCCTGTCACATGAAGCCGCTGGGACACTTAGTCATCACACCATGAACTCGAAAAACACCAATCTTGCCTCCAATCCACCTCCAATTGCTCCAAAGTCACCATTTGGCAACTCCATCACCTGATAAGAACAAATGCAATGCAATGCAAACTAAACAAGTCTAAATGCTATCCTAGATGATCAAAATGCATGATAAATGAATGATAAAACCTATTAAAAACACAAGATATCAAGACCCTTAATTGACATATATAATTAGCTGTTTCAAGATCACGGTTTGCCTAAGTCCTTGCATATAATACACATAAAAAACGGAGTTTTTTCATTAAATAAAAAAGTGGATTTATATAGCTCGCAACCTGTGGCGGAGCCACTATGGTTGGAGGCCGGGGGTAAGTTAACCTCTATGAAATCTACAAAATTATAGTTTAGGTTTGTTCTTCATGTTATTCTTGTGGTGGGTGAGATAGTCAAAATCTCTCTCTTTGAAATCGACAAAATGTCTCGAGTTCAAGTCTTATGCATGTCTTTTTTCTCTAATAAATTAATTTTGACCCCTATAAAATCCATATATAACTCCTCCACTGCTTGCAATTGTTATTGTTAAAAGAAAAAGAAAAAGAAAAGGGTATTGATCTTTAGGACCGGACACAAAATTTAAATAAAAAAATTGAACCAAGTCCTATCTAAAAAACTAGTATCAAACTTAAACACAAAATGGTTAGATGTTCGATCTGATTCAAAATTTAATCGAATCTGATCCAAACCGAAATAATTATGGTATTTAAATATATTTGAATCATATTTATGTACTTTAAATATATTACTTATTTTAGATTTAATATCCAAAATATATAAAAATGTTTTGAAGTTAAAAATTATAATCAGTTACACATTACTTAAAATACCAAAATATTTAAAATATCATTGATTATCCTACAAATATTCAAACAGTCAAAAATAAATAGTTATACAATACTGAAAACACCAAAATATTTAAAATATTTATAGATCATCATTCAATGTTAAACCAAACTATTTTTTATTTAGTTTACATATTTTTGCATACATTATTCAAAATACATGTTTTATATTATTTTATCTTTAAATTTTGAAAATTTTAAATTATATATTAATTGAAATTTTTTAATATAATTTAAAATTATCCGTACAAGAACCGAATTCAAATCAAAAGTTATAAATTTGAAAGGAACCTAATTGGATACCCAAACGCCTGATCAAGAGTAATATTAATTTGTTTTAATGTTTTTTTTCCTAAGAATTATTTCATTTTTACATATATTACATGTTTGACAATCGTCCATCATGTTTGACACTAGTCCATCATGTTTGACATTTGTCCATCTGACTACTATGTAATCGAAACGGTAAGAGAACTGTAACATTAAATTTTTAAACATATATCTTTCATTTTCCTTATTTTTAAAAGCATTTTATTTGTTACTTATTTGCTGACAATTTAAAAATAGAAGTATACTACAGTAATATATAATGGTTGAAACAGGAAATGAAACGCTTGAGAGACTGGGAACGATTGGGTTGTTATCAAACTTCATGGTGTATCTAACCAGAGTGTTCCATTTGGAACAAGTCAACGCTGCAAATGTCATCAACATTTGGTTTGGTTTTACCAATCTCACACCTCTCGTCGGCGCTTTTATCTCGGACGCTTACGTCGGACGTTTCAAGACCATTGCTTTCGCGTCATTCGCCACCCTCCTCGTACGTATTCAATTCTTTGATACATCTGAGACTCTTTTCTAATGTGTGTCTAGTATGAGTGTTATTAGTAATAGTAGAAAGTTAAATTTATCACATGTAGAAAAATGGTTATATTTCTACTCTATATATGATCTTGTGTGGTGAAGATACATATGGTATTTGGCACATAAGGCAACCACGTTAAGACAAACTTTATATAATATGAAAATATTCAACCATATTTTCAACCAAAGTATAATACCAATTAAAAACCTTATAATATATATAAGTGCCCATGTATAGCATTTTGCTCCTAATTATTGCTCTTGTATTTTACGAAAACGAAAGAAATCATAGAGGGGCCACGTTATCGAGAGGGATAAGGTCGGTCTATAATGTGAATCATATAAACAAAAACATAAGAGAGTTTTATAAGAAGTTGTTAATAAAAGAGTTCTATAAGAAAACCACATTTATCTCACAGAAAAAGTTATTTTAAATAAAATAACTTTGATAATTGGTAACTCGGTTCGAGTTAACAAATTATCTAATAGTGGTAATTAAACCGAGAACTTTTAAATATAAGCATTTTAAAGGGAAAATTGCCAAAATGGAACAAAAATTCAGCATTGTTTTCCCTATAGTATAAAACCATCATTTAGTTGTCTCTTTAGTATAATTTCTTTTATAATCTCAAAATTAACATTTGATTAATCTAATTAAACACATTAAACTAATATAATTTAAAATAATAATAATTAAAAACGTTTAAAAAGGGAAAATAAAAATAAAACTTTTAATTTTTAATAAAAATAAACTTTGTAAAACTTAATAAAAATAAAAATAATTTACATTTTTTTAATAAAAAACGTTAAATCAACCTAATAAAAACAGTTTACAAAGAGTTTAAAATGTATGTAAACTTTTTAATTTATCAAAAATTTTAATAAATATAAAAAAAATTAAAATGTATTTCTATAAAGTTTGTTTGAACTTTTTATTAAAACTTTTTGTAAAGTTTTATTTTATTTTTATAAAGTTTACAAATTTTATAAAGTTTGTCTAAAGTTTTTATTAAACACATTAAACTAAAAGAATTTTTTAAAAATTAATTAAAAAGTTTTTAAAAAGGGAAACTAAAATAAAACTTTTAATTTTTTTAATAAAAAAAAATTTGTAAAAATAAAAATAATTTACAATTTTTTTTAATAAAAACGTTAAGTAAACTTATTAAAAACATTTTACTAAGTTTTTATTTTTATAAAAAGTTTAAAACATTTTAATAAAACTTTAATTAAATAAAAATTTAAACTTTATAAAAATAAAAATAAATTTTAGTAAAAACTTTAAACTAACTTTATTAAAAAAAATTTACAAAGTTTTATTTTTATAAAAAGTTTAAAATGTTTGTAACCTTTTTAATTTTATCAAACTTTTTAATAAAAATAAAACTTTTAAAAATGTTTTTAATAAAAATAAATTTGTAAACTTTAATAAAATAAAAATAAAACTTTACAAAAAAAATTGCACCTAATTTCAAAACACCACATGTTGTATAAGTATGTATCATATAGAACAAGAGTTTATGAAAAAATCAAAAGAAAAACTATGGAAAACCATAGATTAATGAAGAAGACAAGGGAAATCATTTTTTAAAAAATATTTGACAAGTAAAATCGAAAATAATACGTTTTAGGAAGTTAGAATATTTTTAGGAGATTTTTAGAATATTTCCTTAACTAAAACTTCCATTAATTTTCGCAAAAATCATGTAATCTTATCCGTAGAAGGCGCCTTCTAAAAGTTTAGAAGATTGATAAAAATCCAGAACACGCTTTCTACTTTTAGTAGACGTAAGAGTACATTTTAGAAAACACATTCCGCAAAATTTAGAATACTTAATAAAAGTAGAAGATGCATCCGGACAAAAAGTAGATAGCTTTAGGATTAGTAGAATGTGTATTCCACTTATTTAGAAATTTAGTAAATAGTAGAATGTACGTTCTAAAAATAGTAGATGAACGTGTTTATTTTAGAAATCGTTTTCTACTATATCATTTTCCGTAGAAGGCACATTCTACCTTTAGTAGAACGTATTTTCAAATTTTTATTTATAAACTTTTTGAAGAAGAAAAAATACCAGCTTGTGTATATATGTGTTTTATTAATTGTTTGTATTTTTAATATTTTTTTGATTCACAAAACTATTTATTTCATTAGTTTTCAGAAATACAAAGGGTAAAAAGGAGAAAAATTGGACAAAAAAGGATTTATACCAAAGGGACAACACCCTTGTTTTTTTGTTCTCTATTGGCAATTTTCCCCATTTTAAATTGATGGTATAATTTTAGACATATTTATTTTAAACAAGTGTAGATAGTAATTAAACGGGAACTTTTACAGAGTTTTATCTTGGAAATAAAAAGAAAATGATAGCTTAACTGAAAGTGGCCAATAATTGATTTCCAAATGATATAGCTAACTGAAAGTAAAGATGTGTAGATTTGGTCAATCACAATGACGTGACCTAAGATAGTTTCTTTTCTGAAGTCATTTTCACCAATTATTGTAGAATTATGATCGCGTACAATTGTTAACTTCCCCTATATTTTCTTTTATTTTTGCCTTTTGCATAGGGTGTGACTGGCAACTGCCAGCGTAATTAGGAGTAAATTAAAGTAGAGGAATTGAGTGAAAAAATTTGAGAGTAAACAAAATAAATAAGTGTCACATCCAGCACAACTGACATTTCCACTTCAAAAACAAAGAAGAAAATACAAAGAGATTTACCTTCATTTAAATAGTAACTGGAGTAAAACAATAAATTAATAATTAAAATTTTGTCCACCTGATTGGTAAATTTATGAGCTGAAAGTGGAGTAACATATTTATAGCGAGAATATTAACGCTAACGATACCATACAGTTACACTCATCTATCTTATTAAAACAGAAACATTCTGTTGGACCTAATATTTATTTTGTAAATTTTTAAATTAAATACACCTTTATACTTTATAGTTAAACCTACATTAAATCACTAATGTTACTTTCTTTATACTATTATCCATATTTCCAAACAATACACTTATTTTTTTATACTATTATCAATGTTTCCAAACAATATATTTTTTATACTACTATCAATGTTTCCAGACAATACAATAATTAATCTTAGTTATTTTATATCTATCATTTTCTCTTTAAAATTTTGTAGAAACGTCATAATTTCATAAATTGCAAAATAATGAACTTTAAAATTTGGATTATAAGATTACATATCGGTCATCCATCAGTCATCCATCAGTTCAATCGGTTAGTCTCGAGGTTTAGTGATTTTTTTAATATGAATATTTTAAAAACCAAAATTGAATTGTTAGATTTCCGGATTAACGGATATAATCACAATCGGGTTGAATTTAAAAACATTGATTTAAATGCAAAAATATTTTAAATACACACTCTTTAAAAATTACCAAAATATTTGTTAAATTATTAGTAAAATTTTTTATCGTAAAATATTCCGCGCTTCCAAAGCGCGGGTCAAAATCTAGTAGTTAATTAAAGTAAGGAACCTAAATTGTTACAATTAAGTACTCATAGTATTATATTAAGGCTAGACGAAAAAAAGATGATATTAGGTTCTACGTCGTGATCAGTTTGTCGCCAACTCGTATCTAACCAAAGAAATCTCAATAATTTATCAATGATGTCAAAGCCAATTATGTCTAATCTTAATTAAGTTAATTAATGTTTTTGTTTCTTAGTATTTGATATCATAATTCAGTATCTGTCCCACAATACTGTTTTCCTAGTATTACTTTTAACCGTATGAAGTCAAAACTTATTAAGAATATGGTTAACTTAATTAACTAATTGCTTGCTTGTTTGTATTCGATCGCATAACTTAAGTCTACCCACATTATTGTTTGCCTTTAAGAAAGCAACTAACAATCATATAGAGTTCAATTCAAGGTATTAATCATCATAACTAATGAAGAATCAGTTTAAAAAATGAATAATGAGTTGTTTGGTAGTAATGTTTATTCAGTTTAAATCTGCAGGGACTACTGACGGTGACACTCACAGCATCGGTTCCTCAACTCCATCCAGCAACATGCAATAGCAAAGATCCAGTCAGTTGCAGCGGTCCGAACAAGCTCCAGTTCGGGACTCTGCTCTTAGGTCTCGGTTTCCTTTCCATAGGGGCAGGAGGAATAAGACCATGTAGCATCCCTTTTGGAGTTGACCAGTTTGACCAACGAACTGAGGAAGGTGTTAAAGGAGTGGCTAGTTTCTTCAACTGGTATTACCTGACTTTCACTGTGGTTCTGCTTATTACACAGACCGTCGTTGTGTATATTCAGGACCAAGTCAGCTGGATCATCGGTTTTAGTATCCCTACTGGACTCATGGCTTGTGCGGTAGTTATGTTTTTCGCTGGAATGAGGCTTTACATCTATGTTAAACCTGAAGGAAGTATATTCTCCAGTATCGCTCAAGTTATCATGGCAGCTCGTTTGAAACGAAAGATGAAGCTCTCGGTGGAAGATGACGGCACAGTGACCTACTATGACCCTCCCGTTAAAGATAGCGTTGTACACAAGCTACACCGAAGTAACCAATTCAGGTACTTTATATATTTATTTTTGGCGTATGATTATATCGTTTTTTCAAATGAATATATGCACTAGATAAATTTTACAATCGTTTTTTTTGCAAAAAGAAAAAACAGAAATAAATTTGAGTATTGTTTTAGTTTCCAGAATTACATGGATTTCACGTGGAAATTGATCTATAATTTTTTCGTGCTTATACTGTATTAGGTTTTGAGTCTTTTGACGCATGATCACATTGTTCTTCAAATACACATATGCACTAGATAACTAAATTTTACAATTTGTTTTGCAAAAAGAAAACGTAAATAAATTTGGTCATCTATCCATGTGTGTTTTTTCGAAAATAATTTGCATTTCAAAGTGGAATTTTAATATATATCAGGCTATGTATTTTAACCTATAATTAACTGGAACTGCATAAAATTAGGTTTCTAGATAAAGCGGCGGTGATAATAGAAGGTGATCTAACATCTGAGGGAGTTCCAGCAAACAAGTGGCGGCTATGCAGCATTCAAGAAGTAGAGGAAGTAAAGTGTTTGATCCGAGTAGTTCCTGTTTGGTCGGCCGGAATAATATCCCTCACAGCAATGTCACAACAAGGAACTTTCACGGTCTCTCAAGCTTTGAAAATGGACCGACATATGGGTCCTAAATTCGAGGTTCCGCCCGGTTCTCTCTCCGTCATCTCTCTCCTCACCATCGGCATCTTTCTTCCCATATACGACAGAGTTCTAGTCCCGTTCCTCCGCCGCATCACCGGCCATAAATCCGGTATCACACTCCTCCAACGTATCGGGACAGGGATCGTTTTCGCAATCCTTTCCATGATTGTTGCCGGCCTCGTGGAGGGCGTGAGACGCACACGCTCCATCAAGGCAGGTGACCCGAACGGTATGACTCCCATGTCCGTGTTTTGGCTCTCGCCGCAGCTAATTCTGATGGGACTATGTGAAGCATTCAATATAATAGGACAGATAGAGTTCTTCAACAGTCAGTTTCCGGAACACATGAGAAGCATAGCTAATGCTCTCTTCTCTCTGTCCTTTGCTGGTTCGAGCTATCTTAGCAGTGTTCTAGTCACGGTTGTTCATAAGTTTTCCGGTGGTCATGAACGTCCTGATTGGCTAAACAAGAATCTCAACGAGGGGAAATTGGATTACTTCTATTATCTGATCGCGGTTTTGGGTGTGGTTAATCTGGTTTACTTTTGGTTTTGTGCTCGGGGATACCGGTACAAGGTTGGTTCACAGATGGGAGATTTGAAGGAGGATAAGAGTATTGCTAATGTTGAGATGAGTTCCAAAACCAACAAGTAGATGATCGATGTTGTATCGATGTTTACCATACATATGACAATGTTTCTTACAGTGTCTAAGAACTAAATTATTATAAATTTTACCCTTTCTTAGGACAACTAGATTGTGTTGGTGTCTACAAAACAACTCTAACAAGGAAAACGCAATTTTCATCATGTAGCTAAACCAAATTGGACGATCACATGTGTGCTAGCTCATAGCATATAGTCATATACTCTGAAAATGATATGACATGAGCGATGTTGTTTTATTGGAGATTAGGGTTATCTACTATGATATTTGAACGTGGGTTCAAAGTAGGTTCAAAGCATATAGTCATATTCTATGATATCGCTAACTATGCTGCTGTCGATGTTATTTCAATGTTTATATCATATATACGATCACATGTGGTTTTCATAGCATACTATGATCTGACATGAGATATCGATGCTGTTGAACTCCACATACTATTACCGTTGTAGTTCGAGAATACGGAATTAAAACATGTTAAAATTAAATAAAACATATTTCATGTATGTTTGTTTGAGTTCTAGAGTATCAAATTCAAAACATGTTTAAACTGAGCAAATAATCTATATGGTTATATTGTGTCTGCCTCTGTGCCACATATATTCCATCATTCATTTCACCTTCACTGAATTCCGTTTTGGATCCGACATATATTCCACGCTTGAGAACAAAAAGTAAACTTTTTATGCACAAAATAAAATATTAGCTAACACTTGAGCTGTAGAATCTTCTCAGATTTTTTTTTCTTTTCCTTACGGTAGTTAAGTTTCTCTGTATAGATAGACATATTTATTTTCCAAGAGTTCAAAACCCCCCATCTAATTCATTATTTATTTATTTTATTTTTTTGAAAAAGGGCTTTCATTATTTATTAATTTTGGAAACCAAACACTTATCATGCGATTAATATACAGTAAACAACAATATACATGGATTAGCAAAATTAGCAAGCCTCTTTAGAATTCTAATTACAAGTTTGGGGTCTTCAAGAACTCATTTCAGACAACTTGATATTAAAGCGGGAGTTTGTTCAAAAAAAAAAGATCTTAAAGTGGGAGTTAATAATATATTAAAGTAGATTTGCAAAAGAAACGCTGTTTTCTTACTTCATGGAACGGTAATAAACACCTGGAGCACTAAAAATTGTAATGTGAAATCTGGTGACCTTTTACGGCCACAAGTGACAAGGCCCACAATAAGAATATCTGAGGTTATAAAAGCCAACTCTTCTCTCATCTTAGGCTCAAAGTAAGGAGCAATTTCACTTAAAATTATTTGTATCTTTCTGCATAGAGATAGAGTGAGCACAATGGGTGCTAATACTTCTTCACCAAGCCATAGGTTTTCGCTAAACGACCGTTCCAGGAAGCCACATAAAGCTGGCTTCGAGTCCGAGATTTCACCCTACAAAGTTAGTCCCTTAATCGTGGAAATGAAGAAAAAGAATCAGTGGACATCTCGGTTCGATGCTCTCAAAGACACAAACAAGCTGGTAACAGATTACTTAATGCGCCTTCTAATTAATCTAAATTATTTCCGCGTTTTCTTGAGACTTCTTGTTCTACAATGTGTGTGAGGTTTAACTGAGGCTCTCTCGAAAAGATTCAAAACATTTCTACCTCTTGAACCAGTGCAACTTACCATTTTATTTGGTTTAGTTTGAGTACATGATAACGCATATCCAATTTTTATGTTCACTTATATAGCTGGTGATCAAGTTCACGGCCAAATGGTGTGGACCATGTAAATCACTTGAGCCGAAACTTGAACAGTTAGCGGTCAAGTACACTGATGTTGAGTTCGTGAAGATTGATGTCGATGTGCTAAAGGTTTTACTTAATGAATCCCTTTTTCTATCATCTCTTCCTCAGAGTCTAAAGAATATTACAGAAAAAGTTATTTGGTTTGGTTGACAAAAAAAACAGTTATTTGGTTTGAATTATAAAATCAAGTTTGATTGAAATACAGAGCGTGTGGAAGGAGTATAACCTCCATGCTTTGCCTACGGTTGTATTCATGAAGAGAGGTCAAGAAGTAGACAGAGTCGTTGGCCTGAAGCTTGATGAAATAGAGGGAAAGCTCCACAAATACGCATACTCCTTTTGAAAAATATGAAGCCTTAAGAATCAATTTCTTATTAATCCGTTGAGAACTATCTCAAAATCTATATGTAATAAGAATTGAAAGAAGATATTCTTTCTGTTAATATTCAAAAATAATGTCATTTGGTCTCTAGAGTGATTCAGTCTAGGACGTATACGAAAATGGTGAGATTTGTAGAGAAATCTATAGTGATTCTATCTATGACGATGATATCCTAATAGTTATTCATATCAAATTTGTGTTCAAATAAGATTATTTGAGAATCAAATAATGAGATTTCTATAGAATTTGTGAAGATTCGAGTTAACAGATGGAAAATCTGTTTCGTGCAAACTCTATGATGAGCGACAAGAGGTTCTCCGAATCGAGCATATATATAGAACTGTATATATAAAAGCTTTAAGGTTCAATTTGGATTTCAGTTAGTTGTAAAAGCATTTTTTTGGTTCTTTTTTAAACAAATGTTACCAGTAAAATTATAATTGATTATAGTTCGCTCAGTGAAGTAGTTTTAATTTTTTGTTTATTGGATTTTAACCAAAAACGATATCTATAAAAATTATTTCAGAGTGAAAGCCTCTAGAAAACTTATTTTAAACAAAAACTATATTAATAATGATTTAATTCTAAACTCCAAAAAGATTAATTGTACTTATTAAATTTTTATTGGTTTAAAATTATGAGAAATATAGAATAAAAACTATGCATTATTAACTCAAATTCAATATAATTTATTAATATGCATCACTTTGAAATAGAAGAAATATTAAATAACTAATCAAACAATATATAATCAAAAGTTAAGATTTTGGTTGTCACTTGATCTGAACAATACTATGTCAAACTAAGAGCACAATTATCCCACAAACTTCAAGTGGGTTTCTAATTTCTTTTTCTTTTTTTTTTTTGGTTAAAAAAAAATTGCATGTAGGGCTCACAAATAGTGCTGAAAACCCACCGAAATTGTTTCTTTTCCTGCGCCTTTTTTGCTCGGTTTCTCCACCTTTTATGGGCTTTACATGCTAAAATCCTTTTACAGAAACCGCGATAATTCTGCCCTAATAATACTTGTTAGTTTTTAGTTATTCAAACATTCTAAAGTTTTAACCAGTTCGTGAGCTTTTGAAAGGTTAAAAAAATTATTTGCTTATGCAAATTTTGACTAATCAATACTTCAACCCTTTCTTCTATTCTTATTTCAGTCAAAATAACATATATCACATTATACAAAGATTTGTAAAATGTAATACAATGTAAGATGTAAAACCAAACTAAATAAAATTAACAAAATTAATCATATTTTAAACAAATTATAACTCAAAAATAAATCTTGTACAATTTAGAGATATTATTGCAATCCAATATATTAAAAAGTAATAAATGAACCGATTATTTTTATGTTAAATTGCAATAATAAATCACTTAAATTATATTTTTAATGAAATTTGTTTGTACATATTTAATTGAATATATTTAAGCTGATGACAAAAACATCTATTAAAAGAGAAGTAATGATTTATTTCATGTGTGATATTTAAAATGGACCATCTCCTAGAAAGTCATTAATTAAAATATACATATCATTTAATTTTACACTATATATGCAACTAGTTTAATCAAAATATCTTTTATTTTAAATATATATATATTTAAAAAAAATCCAATAATTTATTTGAAAAAGATTTTAACAAGATCTCAGTACTTAAAATTTGATGTAATATTTTTCTTCTTATTTCATAATTAGTACTAAAATATTGTTACACATTAATTTTATACTCATTTATCATTTATAAACAACAAATTATTGTATTTAAAATAATTATATTAATATTTAAATATATAATTAGCATCAATATATATCACTAATGATGTAAAATAAATATCTATAAATATATATAAATGAAATGAAACATCCGCGCGGTTGCGCGGATCATAGTTTAGTGGATTTTAATAATCAATGTGCATAATATTTTTATGTTTTCTGATGTATTTCTGAATCCATTAATAATTTAATTATTTTCCCTGAAGAATATATATCAACTTATACAAATTGAATAAAAATAATTTTACAATTCTAAGAGAACGAATCAATTTAAATGAAATTTAATAATTATTTAATTTTGAATTGATTTGAGCTCAGTTATATTAGCTCAATTTAAAAATATATGCCGTTCTATATACCAAAAATTAAAAAATGATCTGATCCAAACTATTATACATGAAATCACATGTATAATTAGAATAAATGTAATATTTTATTAATTTTATAAACATATAAATTAAAATTATTTCAAGTTTTAGAACCAATGAAAGAAAGTTTTTAATTAGTATTATGATTTGATTATTTTATAAAATTTATATCCATGCCTGAGCACAGTAAAATCTCCTAGTATAAACTATATTAAAAGAAGTATTTTATTTTGTAAATAATATATATATATAGGTTTTAGAGTTTTTAAATAATTATATAACTTTATTTCTTTGTTAAAAAATTTTGTTTTATAGTTTTATATGATTCGTTTTTCAATTATTTGACTTTTCTTTAGCTTATTGTTCTTGTTTTCCATGCTATAATTTACTCGTTTTTGTTTCTAATGAAATTAACTTATCTATGTTATCTTGAAAATATGTATTAACTAATTTAAAAAGTGCATTTATAATATCGTATTATTTAATAAAATGTTACTCACTAAAATTTAATATATGTACAGTTGATAATTTAATTTATTTAAAATTAATATTAGTTCTTAACTGATGAGATATCGATGTTGGATAACTACAATATATTAATACCGTTAGAGTTCAAGAATATGAATTTCAAAATATGTTTAAATCAAGCAAAGAATCTATCTTGTTGTTAGAGCTAGTAGCTCTAGAATAACAAATCCAAAACATGTTGAAAATGAGCAGCGAATCTATTATGGTTATATAGTGTCTGCCTCAGTGCCATCATTCGTTTAACCGTGTATGCTTTACACCTTATATTAAATTAAAAAAAAATCGAAAGGAGCTTTAAACCAAAATAAACTAAATCAAAATCATAGGCTAAGAGGAGAATCATATATTCTGGAGATTTAGAATTCTCCTTTCACAATTTGGAGTAAAGATGGTCAAATACTTCTGACGCGTCCCTTTTCTCGTTTACGAGGAAAATTATAAGACACATTTTATTTTGTAGTCTTATAAAACCAAATATATTCCTTATGTATTTATTTATTTATTTATTTTAGTCACTAAACACTGTTCAAGATATCATATAATTCCAATTATTCAGATTAATATAAGCAAAATTGGCAAGCGTCTTTGATTACAAATTTGGAGTCTTCAAAAACCCATTTCAGAAATAAAAAAACCCCCATTTCAGGAAATTTGATCTTAAAGTGGAGGGAGTTAATAATAAATAAATAAATAACTGTTTGCTTGCTTCATGGAATATTTTTGGGCGACGGCGACCTATAACAACTTAAGAGCCAATAAAATTGAACTGAGAAATTTGATGACCCTTTACAGCCACTAGGCCCACAACAATCTGAGGTTATAAAAGCCAACTCTTGCTCTCATCTTTTGCTCAGAGTAAGAGAGCAATTCTACTTAAAATTACTTGCTTCTTTCTGAATAGAGATAGAGTGAGACAATGGGTGCTAATACTTCTTCGCCAAAAGAGAGACTTTCGCTGAGCGACCTCCGTTCAAGGAAGTCACGGACAGCTTCCAAAGTCAGTCCTTTTATTGTGGAAATGAAGAATGAGAATCAGTGGAAATCTCAGTTCAACGCTCTAAAAGACACAAACAAGCTGGTAATATATTACTTAATGGCGCTATCTACTTTTTTCTTGACACTGAGGCTCTCTTAAAGACATTTTTACCTCTTGAACCAGTTCCACTTACCATTTTACTAGGTTTAGTTTGAGTAAATCACTAAGCATATCCAATTTCCATGTTCATGTATAGCTGGTGATCGAGTTCACGGCCAAATGGTGTGGACCATGTCAATTCCTTGAACCGAAGCTTGAAGATTTAGCGGCTGAGTACACCAATGTTGAGTTCGTGAAAATTGATGTCGATGTGATAATGGTAAATACTTATCATTCTTTTTTTTCTTATCTCTTTCTCAAAGTCTAAAGAATATAACGAAAATATTTCAACAAATAATAATTATTTGCTTTGAGTTATAAATAACGTTTGATTGAAATGCAGAGCGTGTGGAAGGAGTACAACCTTTATACTTTTCCTGCGGTTGTATTCACGAAGAGAGGTCAGGAGGTAGACAGAGTTGTTGGTCTGAAGCTTGATGAGATAGAAGGAAAGCTCCACAAATACGCATACTCCTTCTGAAAAATATGAAGCTTTTACTTTCATGCCAAAAAAAAAGCTCTTCTAGATTACCATATGCCAATAATAGTAGTTTACTACTATGTAAAAGTAAATGTTTTAACTAAGATTCATCAAATAAAACCTAATTTGTATGATGTAATTATGTAAAGGAATCGAAAAATAGATTTGCATGTACCCGCATAGCTAGTGTAATAATCTTTGACTAATTTGTATTGTTTACAGAATAAAAAATTAGTATTAAAAATATATATGGTTTATTCTTTCTTGATATCCCAAACAACCTTAACTAATTACTTTACAACAAAAATAACCTTAACTAATTTATATATATGCACGATTATTTATTATTTTATTTTATTTGGTACCCTGGTGTCTTTGGATCGACCCAAGCTTTTTTGGTGTAGCCAATATGGAACAAAACTAGTATTTCTTTTCTGGAAAGGATCAAACAAAACTATTTTATTTGAGCAAAAAGACGGAATTTTCATGAACCAAAGTGTTCTATATTATTTTTGTTTTAACAGAACAAAACTATTTCTTTTCTGGAAAGGATCAAACAAAACTTTTCGGAGATATAATCAGAACCGCTATTTACTGCTAAAAATTAGTATATCAAATATGTGTCTCTAACTCGTATAAAGCGCTCTTATTTATCCAAAATACGACATAAATTATAAAAACAGAATACTCACTGAGCTCTTCATCATGTTCTTTCTTGCCTTGAGGCTAAAGCTAGAAGCTTGGAATGTACTTTGAAGAGTATCAAGTGTCTGGATTTGGAGAATGCTATTTCTTCAGACTCGATTGATTAACCATTTGGAAATTGGTTCCAACTTCTGTTGTAGTGGATAACCTTTTGGAGAAAGGTAAGAATTGCTCAGAGACTTGCGCCAAACCAATCCTTATTTAGCCTCCAGGATTTGTTTCCATTGAGGAGTGATTTCTAAAATACATGTCGATAGTATTCACATTGTGTCAGTTGTCGAGTCATAACTTCTCATCATCTCTCTTATATCGTTGTCCCAAACTTCCTGCTATAAAATTCTCTAGACAGTTTGTATATCACCTGTGAGTCTATAACTAAACTATAGGATATTGTTTCTATCACTTACTTGTGTTCTTAAATGGCATCACCTAATCTTGTTCTTAGATGGCATCACCTAATTATGTTCTTAACTGACATCTTACATCATATTCATAGGAAATACATTCTCACTTGAGAGACGATGGACGGTACATTGTTATATGAATTTCCCCCTCCCTACATTTATTTAGGTATCTACACGCCCTGTGGTGCAATGCAGATTTTATTTTATTTTTTGTAACTGAATGCCATGCAGATTCTACATTATACCGGAATCGACCGAACTATTCTACAAACGTAGTTGCAACATCGTATTATTAATCCAATTTTTCTATAATGGTGACGTTCGTGTGACGGTTCCGGTATCAATGAGTATATATATATATATATGGGTCTTGTTAAAATCTATCTTCTCATCGGAAATGGAGATTTTTTTATTTTGAAATGGAGATTGTTATTTTTGCTTTGGTGGTGAATGTGTTAACAAGTTAGTAGAAGAACAATTTAGTAATATCAAAAAGGAAAAGGGAACAAATTAGTTGAAGAGTTGGTGAAGACGCGCGCAATTATGCTTGAGCACTTTAGTCTTTGATGATTGATAAGAAGTCTTATAATAACATCATTTTATTATCGCGGATGTTCACATATAAAATGGCTAAACTTAAGTGATTCGTTTACAAAATAACAAAAAAAATGAAAGATTAGCACCCACAGTAATGACCTATCTGCATACTCGTATCTAATGGAACGGGGGACCAATCGTTTACATTTTGGTCAACACCATATTTCTCAACACTTCGACCAATATTGCAGAACACACATAGCACGCCATTTAAAAAGTATTTGAGGGTACGAGAACGACATGCATTGTTCCGCTATTTGGCGGAGGCTGCAAACGAAGAGGAAACAGCTTGCCGTTTAAAGGATTGCGTGTACACACGACAACATCATCCATGCTAGTCTCTTCCTTCAGCGCCTGCGTCAACTTCTCCACGCTGTTTCCTTTGAAAGTTAAAGCGTATCCAACGGCCGACTCATCCTCCACGTGACCCTCTTCGTCTGCGATGTGGTAATATATGATCCTTCCTTCAGATTTCGGCGGCGACTCAGTCAACTAGTCAATAACAAATCAAGAATATGTTAAGACGACAATCTTGAAAATCCACATAGGTAAAATAATAATTCAACATCAGAATTTTTTTGAAAAAAATCAGCCTAATACCAGTTTTTTTATTACAAGAAAAAAAAATTGTATCATCGTAATAAATCAGCTTTTAAAGAATACCAACATTTTCCTCGGATGTTTCTGAAGAACTCCTAGACACCGGAGGTTTTGACGGGATCCTATGTGGCGGAGAAGGACTCGATGGCCTCCTATGTGGTGGGGGGCTCGACGGCCTCCTATGTAGCGGAGGAGTTGTAGCCACTGCTGGAGCTGGAGTAGCCGTTTCAACCAAGATCTCAACGATATCAACATCCCACAAGAACGAGTCCGAAGTATGAGGAGAGTCATGAGTGACTGAGTTACGCCACGGAGGAAGTCCACCATTGGCTCGTAGAAAGTTACCATGCCTAGTCTTGAGCTTCATTTTAGATCCTTCTCTCACCGGCTCCCACTCGACGGACGCGTTAAGCCGACTAGGTTTCGACAGGACCACTTTAAGTCCCGTGGCACCGAGCAAGAACCGCTCGTTCGAAGCGGTGAGGTAGTTACCGTAACAACTCCTTAAACGGATCACTTCAAAGGAACCACGAACTGGTTCGACGGTCCATCGAGCTCTCTTGTCGGAACCATTCCTGTCTTGAGTCACCGTCTCTTCGTCCTCGTCCGCCGTTAGATACTTCTCATGGACGTTACGCATCCTAACGGATTTAGCTTTGTGGAAAAAATCCATTTTCTTGATACTAGCTAGCTATGTTATTACTAAGATTTGATTCACAAGCGAATTGTGATGTAAATAAATGTAATGTTTGGTGTGTATTTATTATTGAGACCAAGTCCAAAGCGGCACGCGGTGACGTGGGACCTTTTTCAATCGTTAATTTTGAATTAATTGAATAATGAATAGTCATGTGATGAAACGATTTTAGCCACTAGGCATAGAAAGGTCGTGCTTCATTGATGTGTTTCACTATATCTGTGATTTCCACGTCAGCATTTTTATATATTTCTATAACTCGTTATTATCCTTTCACATATGCTTCCCCCGTTACAGCTTGTAAACGAAGGGAACAGAGTATTATTTTGTCAAAAAAGGGAACAGAGTATTTATTAAAAGAATCCTATGATGAAAATGAATCTGTTTTGTTTCTGTTATGAAAATTGAATATATTTTGTTACAAGACTGCTAATTTTATAATGTGTCAAGACTGCTTATTTTAAATTCGAATATAGGCAACAAAAATAATCAAAAATGTATAAATGATACATATGGGTGGTGTCCATGGATATATGAGGGAGAAAACAATGTAATAATTATCGCCCGTAAGAAACACCAAGATTATAGAATCACAAAGTAATAAGAAGTCCTTCTCTTATTCAATCAAAACAATCAAACAAAGCTTGTGTAATCAACTTCAAACACAAAAAGCTCTTTTGCTCTCAAACTCACAACTCTCACACACAACATAACTCACGTCATAGCTTTGCTTATATAGTCAACATAACAAAACCTATTCCTAGTTGATAAACACTAAAACATATATTATGATCATTATCCATATAGATCATAATCCAACTAGGAATCATATAACTTCTTGATTAAGTCTTCAAGCTAACTCCAACATTCTCCCCCTTAAGCTTGAACCTACTCACTTCTTCAACTCCAATCAAACCTCTCATCTCAATGAACTTGATCCTTCCAAGCGGTTTAGTTAAAATGTCTGCTCTTTGCTCGTTCCCCGGTACATGCTCAACCTCAACTTGCTCATTCTCAACGCACTCACGTATAAAATGAAACCTCCGATGAATATGTTTGCTTCTGCCATGAAACACGGGATTCCTTGCAAGTTGTATTGCCGACTTGTTATCAACCTTAATAACCACTCGCCTGCACTCTCTGTTCACGACTTCACTTAGTAGCTCTTGAAGCCAAATGGCTTGTTTCGCTGCTTCAGTAGCAGCCATAAACTCTGCTTCACAACTTGACAAAGCCACTATCTCCTGCTTAGTAGAACACCAAGTTACAGGACTATCTCCAAAGTAGAATACATGTCCAGTTGTACTCTTTCCATCATCAATGTCCACGTTATGTGAACTATCGCTGTAACCTGTTAACTCTGCATTCTTATCACGAACAAAACGAAGTCCGTGAGTACATGTTCCTCGCAAATAACGCATGATCTGTTTCAAGGCTGCACCATGGGACTCCTTCGGTTCCTGCATATATCTGCTAAGTACGCCAACAGAAAACGAAAGATCAGGACGAGTATGGAGTAGATAGCGTAGACAACCAATACTACGACGATACTCCTTCTCGTCTATACTCCTTTCGTCTTGTGCTTTAGAAAACTTTGAGTTCATCTCCATAGGCACTTGTGTCGGATTACACTGAGCCATGCCGCTTTCCTCAAGTATTTTTCTTGCATATCGATCCTGCGTTAGAGTAATGCCATCATCACCTTGAACAACTTCTATACCCAAATAGTATGTCAGTTTCCCAAGATCGCTCATCTCAAATTTGGTAGCCATCTCTCTCTTAAACACTTCGATCAACCTTAGTGAAGACCCAGCAACGAGTAAGTCGTCCACATACACGACTACGACAAGTAGATCATTGCCTACTTCCTTTCTGTACAACGATGGCTCTTTTGAGCACCTAAGAAAACTCAGTCCACGCAATATGTGATTAAGCTTCACATTCCAGGCTCTCGGGGCTTGGCGTAGTCCGTAGAGAGCCTTCTTGAGCTTATAAACTTTGCTCTCTTGTCCTTTGACAACAAAGCCTTGTGGCTGACTCACATACACTTCTTCCTTTAGGTCTCCATGGAGAAACGCCGTCTTAACATCTAGATGGTGAATCTCCCAACCTTCAGATGCTGCCAAACCAATAATCAAACGTATTGTCTCAATGCGAGCCACAGGTGCGAATACTTCATCATAATCAACTCCATGCCTCTGAACATATCCTTTCGCTACCAACCTCGCTTTAAACTTATTGATGCTACCATCGGCGTTACGCTTGATTTTAAAGACCCACTTAAGGCCAATTGCCTTAGCACCTGCAGGTAAGTCAACAAGATCCCATGTCTTATTCTTTTCAATCGAGCATATCTCGTCTTTACACGCATCAACCCAGACTTTTAACTTCTTAGCCTCATCATAATCCCATGGTTCCTCGTTTACTACCATTAGTAGTCGCTCACTCTCAATTTCTGCTAGTAGGATGTAGTCATCAAGGTTAGAGGGCTTCCTACCAACTCGTTGTGAACGTCGTAGTGGCTGAGGATCGTCTTCCTCGTCAACACTGTATTCCTCTGTTTCATCATCTTCATTGCTAATATCATTCCCTGCTTCTTCTTCATGTATACTCTCACCGGACTTATCTCCACTTCCAAGATCATGTAGTTCTACAATAAACTCTCCAGAGTTTGAATACTCTGTCTTATCACTCTGTTTCCAGTTCCATTCTCTTCCTTCGGTAAAATGCACATCGCGACTGACTGTGATCCGTCTGGTAGTAGGATCAAGAAGCCTATATGCTTTTGTTCCTGGTTCAGTTCCCAAGTGGACCAACATCTTTGTTCTGTCATCAAGCTTTTTCCTTCCCGGCGTCTCTGTTCTTGCAAAACAAACACACCCGAACACCTTTAGGTGACTTATGTTTGGCTTTCTCGATCGTAGCATCTCATATGGCGTTGTAACCTCTAGTGATCTTGTTGCCAAGCGATTGATCAGATACGTGGAGTGTCTCACAGCCTCGCCCCATAGATAATTAGGCACATTCATGTGTTTAAGAACACTCCTAGTCATCTCCATTAGAGTCCGGTTTCGTCGCTCAACCACCCCATTCTGTTGGGGTGAGTAGGGTGCTGTTAACTGTCGCTTTATTCCGTTCTCTCTGCAAAAAACATCAAATTCTTGAGATGTAAACTCACCACCTCTGTCTGATCGGAACATTTTGATCTTGCTTTGTATTTCTTGTTCGACAAGCTTCTTGAATATTTGAAACTTTTCAAAAGCTTCACTCTTCTCTCTCAACAATATGCTCCACATATACCGTGTGTGGTCGTCTATAAACACTAGCACGTATCTCTTCTGAGCCGGTGTAGGAGGTGTGATCGGACCACACAAGTCTCCATGAATTAACTCAAGCGGTTTACTGGCCCGAAAAATCGTTGCTTGTGGGAACGACTTCCTGGCTTGCTTTCCTAACAGACATGACACACATGTTTGTTTCATGATCACCGTGTCAGGTAAGCCAGTGACGAGTTCCTTCTTTGCCATCAGCTTCAATGTATTAGTGTTGACATGACCAAGACGTGCGTGCCACATATCAGACTCTGTCATAGTATCTATCTTCAAACAGCGTGTCTGATCAACACTTAGTACTACCTTGTAGAGTCTACTCGATGTTCGTGTAGTCCTTAGTATGAGGTCTCCGTGTCTGTCTAGCAGTGTCAACGTGTTCTCCTTCATGAGAACCTCACAACCAGCTTCGGTAGCTTGACCCAAGCTAATGATATTGCTTCTCAGTTTCGGGATGTAGTAAACATTGTTCAGTGTCTTCTTCTCTCCTCCTTCAAATATGAACCGTATAGACCCTTTACCTTTAATGTCAACTCTAGAGTCGTCACCAAATCGTACTTTACCCGTCACTGTCTCATCAAGATTGCAGAAGAACAATCGATCTCCACACATGTGATTTGAGGCGCCATTGTCAAGATACCAAACTTGTTCCATGTCATTGTTAGTCTCAAATATGGCAGGGTTTACTTTCTTTTCATTGAGATATACTATCTCATGTACCATTAGTTCATCAGCATTATGAGTGTCATCATCCTTATTCTCCACGATCTCCTGAAGTTTCAACTTCTTCTCCGGACAGTCGGACGCATAGTGGCCTTGTTTATCACAGCTGAAGTATGTTATGTGAGATACATCTCCACTTTGCCTCTGTTTGAATGCATCTCTTTGGCTGTGAAACGCTGACCCAATACGGCCTCGTCCTCTTCCTCTCCAATTAGAGCGACCTCCTCTGCCACGAGTTCGGTTTCCACTATTGTAGCTTCCACCATAACCATCTTGACTTGTATCTCCATACATCAATTTTCCTTGATCATCAGATGTCTCCTCTGTTTCTTCCGTAATCCTCTCTTCATACGCTTTTAGTCTACCGACTATATCTTCAAAGCTAGTTGTTTTAAGGTCAAGAACTTGCTCAAGGGAAGCAACCATATGGATGTACTTTTTCCTTGGCAAGCTCTTTAAGAACTTTTTTACTAGCTTGGGTTCTTCAATGGTCTCTCCTAATGAAGCAGATTTTGAAGAAATCTCAGCAAGTTTCCCAGCAAAAACATCAATTGATTCATCATCTTTCATCTTGAGTTTGTCAAATTCAGATGAAAGTGTCTGAAGCCTGGCTTCTTTGACTCGCTCCGCACCCACATGCCTTGACCTTATTGCATCCCACACCCCTTTTGCTGTGTCAATATCACCCACTTGTAGGATCAAAGCTTCGGGTATGGATTGGAATAAGAAGGCAATGGCCATATTATTCTTCTTCACATCTTTGGACTCACCATCTATCGTTTCCCATACTTCACAGACCTTGAGTGCAATCTTCATCCTCATCGCCCAGACCGTATAGTTCGAAGATGTTAACATCGGGAATTTGACTGCTCCAGGGCCTGCATCTTTATCCTTATCCTTCACGATTATATCTTTTACGTCACTCATGATCGTTTAGATGAAGTCTTCTTAACAACTTTGTGTATGGCTCTGATACCAAATATAGAATCACAAAGTAATAAGAAGTCCTTCTCTTATTCAATCAAAACAATCAAACAAAGCTTGTGTAATCAACTTCAAACACAAAAAGCTCTTTTGCTCTCAAACTCACAACTCTCACACACAACATAACTCACGTCATAGCTTTGCTTATATAGTCAACATAACAAAACCTATTCCTAGTTGATAAACACTAAAACATATATTATGATCATTATCCATATAGATCATAATCCAACTAGGAATCATATAACTTCTTGATTAAGTCTTCAAGCTAACTCCAACAAAGATTGAGGTTGACGAGTGTGGGACTCTCTTTAAGGTGTAACTCATATAAGGGATGACAAAGTGATCATAAGCGACAACAAGTTATTTACATTTTTCTCGTGTCTGTGATACGTTACTCTTATTATTTACGTATACGGTCGTTGTCATGGACTGGACAAACTAGATTCGTGCCAAATCCGCTTTAAGTCATCTGTTTTGGTTTTGGTTTGAATTTAAATATGATCTTCGTTTTGGTCCGGTGATCAAGAATCAAAATTAACATGCTATGCAAATTCATAACCAACTTAAAATTAGTGAACCAGAATCTACACCTACTCATTATAACAATGATTGGATCAGCGTGTACTAATCCCGCAAGTACTTGATAGCTAATCTACTTTGAGTTCAGTTGATCACAGAGATTGTGAAGGGAAGTACATTATCTGGATCCAACAATGACGGAATAGGAATCTATATGAGATTCTTCTAAGAAACCCAGGAAACATATCAGAACAAGATTTGCAACTTTGTTTCGCAAAATATATTTTGAATTAAAAAAAATAAATGTACTTATCTAAGATCTCATGTATATTGTCTTGATTAAGTAATAATAATCTTTTAGAGGAAGAGAAAAAGAAAATCTAATATCTCAAGCAGCCCCTGTTTTCTTAAAGAAAAATATCTACTCACAAATGAAGACCATCCCGATCAAAACATTACCAACTAAAGCCAACTTCACAAACAAAGAAGTGGCAACCAATAAAGAAAATATTAAAGACAAAGATCAAAGTCTAAAAACACATATGACACAACAGAGGCTATAATAACTCTCTCACTCTCAAACACACATCTTTAAGCCAAAAAGGAGCTACCAAACTTGGAAAATGGCACTTGGCTCGGGCCACTATATTGCAGCTTTTCAAGTGTTTTTTGAGCTTAACGAACTCAAGTAGTCCAATGGATCCAATAAAACCTATAATCGATAAGCATGGCCATAGGTCTAGGTACAGGCCCAATAGTACGATTTCTCCTAACGACACGATTTTGAAGTTTCAAAGGTTTTCTTTTTTCCTAAATAGTTTCAAATGGTTCATGATTGAGTTGGAGAAATATAATCAGACAAAACATTATTAAAGAAAGAGACCCCAAAAAGGTCAGCTTTATTTGATCCCATCGCAATAATTCCCCTTTGATATGAATCATGTCATGAATGTAAGGCTCCAAATCAACGGCTGTATCATCGCGCCTTAGATTTTTGCTGCGATCCTTTATTGTTTGGAGGACAAAATTAAGATGTGAACAAAGTAGCCACTGTTTTCATTTATGTATCAGGACCCGACCCGCCGGATAAAGACAACGGATATATTATGTATATCTGTGGATTTTGCGAAACAGATTTGACAAATGTACTCTATCAAATTATAATATGACTTCAGTTAACATTTAAGCTAATCTTTTTTTTGGTCAAACCTACATTTAAGCTAAATTTTTTTTTTGAACAACACATTTAAGCTAATCTAAAAGACCAACTATGATCTGTTAAGTCTTTTTCCACATCTTATTTCTCGAATTTAAAAACAGAAAAGCTAACACTGTCTTCTATCTAATGTCGTTAAGTCTTTGTATACCATATATATGCATACATAATTAGAAGTATGAGTGTTTTTTAAATGCATGATTAATGAGAGTCTTTGATATAGAGTCTCTCAAAATAATAATAAAAAAATTAACTATGATGCATAAATATTTCAAAAATTTCACATCGAAGTTATCCAAATAATTTATTTTTATACAAGAATTGGTGTAAAGTGACAGGTTTAATATTTTTTCACCAAAAAGTGACAGGTTTCAAAATACCGGTTACCTTGAATAATATCCCCTATATATTAAAAAAGAATCATTACAACATTTGGTGTAGCCATGTGTCATCACAATACTTTTTAAAATCTTTAGAAAATATATTGGTCCATTTGAATATATAATAAATTTTTATTAAACTAACGATAAATTAATTATTAATGCTCTTCATTATTTTCTTAAATAAAATTACGGAATTTCGCAATGTAACTAAAGTATATATATGACAATTAATGATTTTGAATAATAAAAATTGATAAAAATTAGAATAGAGTATCCTTTATCCATTTTAAAAAAAATTAACTTATCAAAATAAATTAATAATAAAAAGCTAGATTTTTCATATGTGTTATATTTTGAATTTTTTAAACTTACTATAAATAACTAAAACTGTTAAAAATCTCACATTGAAATTTTTGTGACCATGGATTAAAATTTTGTTACGAAAAGATACAAATGATTACAAAATCATATAAATAGGGAGTCTTATTTAACAAATATTAAGATTAATATATATATATATATATATATATATATATATATATAATTAATAATATGTACCATACAAATACATAAATATTTGATTTCGGAGTTTTGAACAATCTTTTTTGATTCAAGATTTGATCAAATATTGACAACTTAATATTAAATTATAAATTTTTGCATTGAATATTTTTTTAAATATAAATTATTAAATTTATTAAACATCCCACAATTAAAATTTTGTTATCAGTAATTGAAACTTTTCTTATAAAAAGATACAAATGATCAAAAAACATTAGTTAATAGATATCAATATTAAAAATATAAATATCATTGAAATTTAATATTTACCATATAAAATAGAAATAGTTTTTGTTTGGATTAATAAAATTTATTTAGGTATTCGCACCAATTTAATTATATACATAATAGTTACTGAATTTTTAATTATTTAATAAATATTTATTATTTATAATATGTAAAATAACATGTAATATGTAAAAATAATTTATATATAATGCTCATTCCGCGCAAGACGCGGATCTTCAACCTAGTTAATATTTGTATGTTAAATATTGAAAAATCTAACATAAATTTTCATTGGATAAGCTCAGAAGTTCCAGCAATAATTCAAAGTACATATACAACTTCTACTTCATTATTGTAAAAATAAATAAATAAAAAGTCTTCCCCTATACTTTGAACTAAATTTCAATTTGTCCACAATGTATGTCGTCCCCTTTTGACCCTTTTTCTTTTTCTTTTCGCTTTTTGTGCTCTCATAGTCCGTCCCATTTGTTCTTCTCTCATTCATTTACTTTCTAAAATGTGCATTTGGCTTAATTTGAAGAAAAATTAAAGGAATTTGTAAAATATTTCGAAATCGTTTTTTCTTCATGTGGAATTTTATTTAAAGAAAGCTTTTGACGTATATGGATGCATTTTGAATTCCACTTCTTGCATAGAAAGAAACGAAAACGTAATTAAAAAAATACAAAATTGCTAAGATGTTCATTTATATTAAAAGGAAATGAAACTAAAAGTTAAGAGAGAAACTCTTCAGTTTCCGAGTTCCTAAATCTTCACGTGCCTCTTCTTCTCCTTACTTCCTCACAACTACTGTCCACTTCTAAAACTCCAGTCATCACCAGATTCAGATCTCTTTCACTATGTCTCACTCACCGTCTTCTTCCCGACGGTTCTTTTCTCTACTCATCTTTGTTCTCACCATTGTTAAAACTTGCTCGTCTTCATGCTCTTCTTCTTCTTCTACTTCCTTTCATTGCCCTCCCTTTAATGCCTCTCCACCGTTCCCATTCTCCACCTCTCCCGGATGCGGCCACCCAAATTTCCAGATCCAATGCTCATCTCCACGCTCCACCATCTCAATCAAAAACCTCACCTTCTCCATCCTCCATTACTCCTCCCTCTCCTCCTCTCTCACGCTCTCTCCGCACCTAGACTCTAACCAAAACAACTGCTCCTCTCTCCGGTTCTCCTCCTCCTCCCCAAACCGGTTCATCGACCTAACCGGTTCTCCTTTCAGAGTCTCCGACTCTTCCTGCTCCCGTCTCTCCCTCCTCCGTCCCTGCTCTCCTCTAACTCTCCCGAACTGTAGTCGCTGTCCTCACGACTGCAAACTCCTAAAGAACCCGGGTCGGATCCTCCACGGATGCGAATCAACCCACGGCTCCTTATCCGAGCAAGGCTGCCAAGGAGACCTCCTGAGCTTCCTCCAAGACTTCCTCACCAGATTCGGATTCGAAGTCGAATGGGACTCATCCCAAGACCCATACTTCCCTAAATGCAAAGACTGTCGAGTCAAAAACGGACTCTGCGGGTTCAACACAACCCACCCGAATCAAGACTTCATCTGTTACTCCTCTCAAAGAGAGTCAACAACAACAAAAACAACAGTCAACAACCACGTGGCAGTGCTATGCCTCATCTTCGCTCTAACCTGCCTCCTCCTCGCCATCTCCGTCGCGGTAGCCATCTTCCGATCAAGAAAAGCGAGCTTCCTCTCCTCAGTCAACGAAGAAGACCCCGCCGCTCTCTTCCTCCGCCGCCACCGCTCCGCCGCCCTCCTCCCTCCCGTCTTCACCTTCGAGGAGCTTCAAACCGCCACCAACAAGTTCGACCCCAAGCGCAAGATCGGCGACGGAGGCTTCGGCTCCGTCTACCTAGCCCAGCTCCCCGACGGCAACCTCCTCGCCGTGAAGTTCCTCCACCACCACCACGGCGACACCGAGCACTGCAAGGCCTTCTCCATGAAGTCCTTCTGCAACGAGATCCTCATCCTCTCCTCCATCGACCACCCCAACCTCGTCAGGCTCCACGGGTACTGCTCCGACCCGAGAGGCCTCCTCCTCGTTCACGACTACGTCGCCAACGGAACCCTAGCGGATCATCTCCACGGGAGGAGGTCGAAGATGACGTGGCGCGTACGGTTAGACATCGCTCTGCAGACGGCTTTGGCTATGGAGTATCTACACTTGTCTATCACGCCGCCGGTTGTTCATAGAGATATCACTTCCTCGAACATCTTCGTGGAGAGAGACATGAGGATTAAAGTAGGGGACTTCGGTCTCTCTAGGCTCTTGGTGTACTCGGAGACGACGGTTAGCTCGGGTTCTTCGTCTGATTACGTTTGCACGGGCCCGCAAGGTACGCCCGGTTATCTTGATCCGGATTATCACCGGTCTTTCCGGTTAACTGAGAAGAGTGATGTTTATAGCTACGGCGTCGTTTTGATGGAGTTGGTTTCGGGGATGAAAGCGGTTGACCAGCGTCGTGAGAAGCGAGACATGGCTTTGGCTGAGCTGTTTGTTTCTAAGCTACAGATGGGTCTTCTCGATCAGGTGGTTGATCCGTTGCTTGCGGGTGGTGAGGAGGAAGATGAAGGTGGTGTTGCGGCGGTTGCTGAGCTGGCGTTTCGGTGTGTTGCGGTGGATAAGGATGATCGTCCGGACGCGAAGGAGATTGTTGGAGAGCTCAGGAGGATTAAGAGCCGTACACGTTTGGCTGAAGATGACGTGGCGAGATGTTGACTGTTGGATTAGATTGCGGTGATGTAATGTGATGATGAAGTGAAAAAGAGTTTGACTTGTCCCCACGTGTGTCAGGGCTGAAAAGCAAACCTTCTTACCGGACTAGAAGGATGTGAGAGGCTCACATGGGTGTTGTGTGGTGACGTAATCCTAGTACACATAACTCGTAGTTTGTATTATGTTTATAGATTTTGTAAGTGTGGGAATAGAGATCCGGAAAAAAATGATTTTGTTGTTTCCTGTAAGCGTAAGATATCAATATTGGGAATCCAAATTATAAAGGATATCAAATCGTGTGTATATCAATGAAATCAACATGGTTCGTAACTCGCAGCAAGTGTGCCAACTAGCACCCGATTCTAGAATTGTTTTAGTGCTACAATTAGCATCAAATTACGAAGAAGTTACGGATCTGACAACTCATAGGAAAGCTTATGGAGTGGGCATCATCTCTTAGAGGTATTCTCCAGACCACTTCCGACCTGTTTTCAGAACATCTTCAAACCCAGCTAACAAGCATGATTGGAGTGAAGTATTCACAAAGTTCAAGGATACACTTTCATCACTTGGGTGGTATTACTAAATCGTCTATCAACTTGACCACGGCCTATAGTAGGGGATGTACTCATGCATGTCTCTTCTACCTTCAACCAGACGAAAGCAAGACCATTTTCTTATATGCACTTACAAGTTTACAATCTAGCTCGAAATAATAGGCGATTTGAAGGGATATTAATTGGTAGACTAGTCAAATACTCGGCTTTGATTTACTATACAATGATACGATGTTGTCACGTCCATCTTTCCTCGATTGGAGTTCTAAACAATGATCTATTTTGTTGAAGAAAGGGCAACCAAAGAAGACATCACCATATTCATCATCCATCCAACCTGCCATCTCATATGCGTCGCTGAAAAGGCGATAATGTTGGCGGTCGGAAACCTTATTGTTGAATCAAAGGCTAGAAGCAATAATTTTCTTAGATGTGTTTGCAGAATGTGTTGATTTGTGTTTTGTTTTCACTCGATATAAATTTATATGGAATTCATGCTAGTTTCATTGGATAGTTGGACTCTCCAACACATACGATTCTGATCCCAACATATTATGGCTTCCTCAAGAGAAGTTGAATATGCTTTAGTACACTTACCCTATACAACCAGCTGATACAAAACACAATGAATAATTGAAATTTAGTGAAAATAAATTTTAACACGTTTTTCATGTACGTACTCGCGTGTATGTATCAAGGCATTGCCATCGTCTAGTTTCTAACACTTGGAGACCTCCGCACGTACACTACACCATCTTTTCTTATTTCACTAGAACACATTTAAATTAACAACTATAACTGCTTTAGTCATATTAAACACGTTTGGTTACTTTTGATTGTATTTCTATGTTACTATGTATTTGATTTCATTTCCTGAAAGATTTTATTTTATCTTATTATATCATTTACAATATTTATTTTTAATTATTATACCATCTATAATAATTTTATTTTATAACACTGGTATTTTGTTTTCTAGCTCTGCTAATCCAAGTAAAAACACAAATGTAATACATTAATTTCTACTCTTCCTAGGATTTGCATGTGGCTATATGGAGTAAACATAACAAAAAGGCAGAGCTAAAATGAGAAGTTACTATAAGATTAATTGCTAACAATACCGTGTACGGTGTATCCCAACTCTTGGCTTCTTAACCCAAATATCAACAGACTTTTTATATTTGATATTGACAGATCCATAAATCATCCGACAGTCAAAACCAATATCTGATAAATACTCAAGCATCGGTCCCTCCTTTATGCCACGCACCATCTTTAAAGCATTCTCTAGACAAAAATGAAGAATACAAAATAAAATGACAAAACCAAATGTTTTTCTCCTCCCCATACTTCTTATTGCTTCTCTCTTTTACTTATCCCACACCTTAACACTTTTTGGCATCCCAATCGATGAAGTCTACATTCGTGGTACCCTGCGTTGTAGCCTTAACGGAAACCCAAGTGCACCACCAGTCTCCAATGCCACAGTCTACTTAGTATGTGGCGGCGCAAACTCAACCATCGCTCAAGCAGTGACAAATCCGTACGGTGTATTCGTCATTGTGCTCAACACAGTAGAGACGCTTTTGATCAATCCAAGTGAATGCAGTATCAAAGCAAATCTTCCGACTGGCACGTGCGAAATCATTCCACCGGACGGCACACTCAGTGCCTCAGTTAATCTGGTCAACATCACCATCAGGGGTCTTCTTTTTATAGCTAACTATGCCGCCGGTGCATTCAGGGGCGAAGCCAGGAAAGTTTTGTTATGGGGACCCCCCATAAACTACAGTGTGACGTGTATGTGTGTGAGTGTGTGCAAATGATCCTATGTTACTTGTTCGGAGATATAAAAGTCTATATGCTCCAAATTATCTGTGTACAGTATTTATCTAAAATAATACTAGTAATTTGATATTATATCATGTATGGAATTGTCCTTAGTACTCTACTACTCTTACGGTCTTACCCTTATACAACCAGCGGATACAAGAACAATGATGTTTTGTGACTCATACAGTTAAGTACACTGTCGATTAACATAGTACACCAAAAGTCAATTGGTTTATACGATATTTTGGTTATACGAATAAAAAAAACAAGCAGAAGCCCAAGCAATTTAATGAACAATTGAAAACCAAGTGAATATCTACACGTCTTTATTGCTCCTACTTGTTGTGTCTCTCTGATCTTTGCCAGCCGTTTCGGACGAACCTAGCAAAAGATTCGGGTGTCCATCTTTTCTCTAGAGTTTTTTGGCGATGTGTGACTAGTCATGAAGCATTTGTGCCCTTGGTCGACGCCCATAATAACCGGAGCAGGCTTGCCATCCTCTTCCACTTGGTGCTTCTTGGAGTTTCATTCGGGTTCGACTCTGTTTATTCTCTGCTGATGGATAATGTCTTTATGCAAGTACACCGGCAAATCAAGATCTTTAGCCTCTTTTGAGTTAATTTCTGTCCTTGCACATTTTTACAATTTTATCTCTTCATATTGTTCTGTACCGAGTAGCTGACTTATCTATGTTCCTTCAATTTTGTTTTGCAGCAGAATTGGTATATGTCATTTGCAGCAGAATGAAATTACAAAGAAGAAGAGTGAAACAGTGTTTTTAAACAACGAAAACCTAAGTAAAGTTGAACCAGTCAAAAAATAACCTGCGATCAAATGAACCGGCAGATCCTGGTTCATATAGAAACTAAAATTTTGATAATAAAACAATTAACTTATCTTATTTTAAAGTAAAATTATGATTTATTAAAGATTAATAAAATATTGTCTCTCGTCATTATTTTGTCTATAATAGATAAACCACAAGAGTCACAAACTTTAATTTTCAAGTCAAGATATAATTTTTGTCTACTTCTCACTTTATTTAAATTATATTTCTTGATCACTTGTTTAGAAGACTTTATTAATTGAAGCATTTACGTTTGTGAATTTGTATTTCAAAATATAACTTTTAACTAATTTATATATATGTTTAATTTTCAAGTCAAGATATAATTTTTGTCTACTTCTCACTTTATTTAAATTATATTTCTTGATCACTTGTTTAGAAGACTTTATTAATTGAAACATTTACGTTTGTGAATTTGTATTTCAAAATATAACTTTTAACTAATTTATATATATATATTTTTAAAATAATAAAGATTTAGAGTGATAAAATCTAGGAATAAAGTTTAAATATGTTTTTCATATTAATATTAGATTTGAACTATTAATTTATTTTATTAATTTTGTTATATTTTAATTGTTATTTTATATTTTCAAATATTATGGTTAGTTAAATATTTTATTTGATATGATCTATTTTCTAAGGATATGCATATTATTTATAAAATATCATTAAACTCATTAAAATTTAGTTCTCTCTACCCAATATCTTCCTTCTCTGATTACAGAACTGGTATAGCTAGTACTGAATTGAATCAGAAGAAAGTGTAGAACAAAATTTAATTAGGAATCCAGAAAAAAACTTCAATTAATTTTCAAGCACCTATTGCCAACCTATTCCAAAAGCTGAAGTACAATCTAGTTTTCCCACTTCTCTAACACCATCCGATTTTAAATCTATACAAGTTATTTCAAAAAATTTTGAAATTGATAAACAATATCTTAAAGAATATTTTTATCTCATAAAAATAAAAATAAAAATAAAAGATAGTGGTATTTTAAAACATTCATTAAAAAACGACTATTAGTTATTGAGAAAATTGGTATGATCATATGAATATAAAATAAAAACTAATATCACATTCTTTAGATGGTTTGAAACATATTCCCAAGAAAATAAAATAGATTACCCTTATAAAAATGAATCAATTCACACTAGTTCAACTTTGTATAATACATAGGAAATAACAACATGAACCAAAGTTAGACCATATCTCAACAAAATCTCTTTACAAAATCTCTTTTGTATTAGTTATTAATTAAATTGTTATTTTCTTTTATAATACACCATCAATCTATCAACAAAAATCAACATAACAAACATAAGAAAATTCATTAACCGTTCAAATAAAGACAGGATTGTAACTTGCAAGCAGCACAAAGATAATGTTTATTATATTCGGGCATAACAAATTATTATTACATTCTCGCAAATACTAACGCTTACAAACATCAATATTTTTGGCAAACATAAATAAGATACACATATTTGTCTCCATTGCGAAAATACACGTTAAAGATTTTTCTTTTTTAAAAAGTCATTTCACTGAACATTGAACTTCTGTTTAGCAAACTCGACGAACTCTTTCACGGTAGGCATGTAAGGTTTCACAGCTTCATGGGCTCTGAATCTCTCGGCCCACTGAACCAAGCCCGGTGTTGCATCTGGACTCAAAAACTTCACACCTGAGAAAGCCTCGATGACAGAAAGTGGACCAACTATAACCCCACATACGATATCAATGTACCCAATGCTTTCCCCTCCAAAGAAACCTCCACCTTTGCTGCTCTTCTGAAACGCCTCTTCCAACACTGCGAGACTCTCCATCAGATTTCCGGCCGCCGCCATCCTCCCTGCATCGTCTTTCGCTCTAACCACCGCATCTATCGACTCAAAGCACTGTACCATGTTCATAACATTCAATACACATATTCTACCATAATTATAATAAAACTATTGTACTAGGTCCACTATGTATATTAAGTGCGTACCTTTTGGGGTCGGATCAGCCGAGATTCATTAAAAAAAACAGTTATAATAAAACACCACATTTTGACATATACTTTCTAAACGTGAGAATAATTTTTGAATAATTAGAAAAGTACAAACATATGTAAATAAATTTATAATTATAAATTAGAATAATCTGTTTATTTAATCTGTTTTATATTGCTTTTAATTTTATTTTAATGATTTAAAATAGAAATGAGATCATCCATTTTCTTCAACATGTCTTGCGATAAAAGTTCGTTCTCATGTTTTTGATAGAATGAGCTAATATACATGTTTGTCCATATCATATTTTATAAACAATTTGATATGGAACTTGGTTGTTCAAACATAGGTATTAGTTAAAGTTTATATGAAACTTGTTTGTCACCTTTCCGTCGACGAAGTGAGCCCAGAAACGAGCAGCGGCGCGATCTTTTGGGCTGGAAGGGAGGATGGAAGGCTTGGATGGCCAGGCTTCGTCAACGTACTGAACGATGTTAAGTGACTCGCAGATTGACTCGTCACCATGGATGAGGACAGGGACTTTCTTGTGGATTGGGTTGGATTTAAGAAGAAGATCGCTCTTGGATTTCATCACATCGGCTTCTTCTATGTACTCATACTCTACGGACTTGAGGTGTAGAGCAATTCGACCCCTCAAGGCGAATGGGCTTGACCATGTCCCAAGCAGCTTCACAGTACTGTTAGAGCCATTCTGAGCCATCTCGGTTTTTTGTTTTTTCTTGATTTGAGTTGTGTCTTGAGGAATAGATTTGTTTGTTTTCTTGTTTTTTAACATCTGACGAAATATCGTTTTGAATGTTAAATCGATCGAGTTTTGAGTGTGTATTTATAAAGGAACAACTCGATTATTATGTTTTCTATTTCTTGAGCTTCTTCTTGTTTTGCTGGCATTTTGACGGCTATGTATATTTTTTTCTAATTTTTTTTATGTTTCAACTTTATAAAAAAAGTAAAGAATAATTAAAGATATTTCGTTGGAATTTAAGGTGTCTCAGTTTGACTGGCACTGAACTACGAAAGTTTGTCACGATTGACTGTTGACTTATCAAAATCTTTTTTATCCAAATATTTCAAAGATGGTAGGTGGATTTTCTCCACCATAATTCAATTATTTATGTAATGGTATTATTTTCAAATAATTATTTGTTTCAGGTTCTGAGAGAACAAGATCTGTTGTTTCCAGTATAATAGTAAACCAATTTTCTATCTCGATTTATTCAAAAAAAATCTATTCTTGATCTAGAATTTTTTTTTGCAACCATGATGATTACTCACCTATACCACATATAATTATCTTAATTTATTCAACTAAATATAATAACTATCGAACTACATATTAAGGAAATATGATTGACTTAAATAGTGTTTTAATTTATTTTACAGTTAAGATCATTTTTTAACATAAAAACAGTTTGATCTATTATTAAGATTTGGGATGGTCTTGAACCAAATCGGAATAAAACAATTACTATAACACAAATCCTTATGATATATATGTTCTGATCACTATCTTACCTAATGAATCTGCTTATTTGTTTTTAGAACTAAAAATCATGTATTTGTTAAAAATGTTGAAATTGACTTTAAATTTTTAAAATTAACTGTTTTATATATTCTTTACATTTTGGCCAGTTTTACTGCTTGTTCTCTTTGTTCCGTATCTATTTCTTTATTCTTGTTTTGTTACATCGTTAAAAGACAATGGTCTCTGCATTTTATATGTCTCACGTGCCCGCTACGTTACTAAACTTAACACCTAATTATGTTACACAGCAGTTCTGATGAACTAAGTTTATACTTCAAGTCACGGCAGAATGAGCATTATTGTTGTACCGTTGTTTAATACCAGTATTGAACAGTAAATTAGACTCATAAAAAATCGATTCGCCACCAGTAACATTAATAATATGGACCTTCTTTTTTGTGTGCAAAATAATATATATGGACCTTCAAATCGCCATTTTTTTGTAGGTATATATATATATAGTCGCTGTTTTTGAAAAAGAAATCCATATATGATTAAATTTATCTTAGTCTTCGAGTTGATAAATTGTAGTAAATGGTTAATTAATGGCATATTTGGAACTTGGAGATCCATGTTTCATTTCTATGGTATGGCAATGAGCGTTTGAGTGAACTCTTAATACCTAATTGCCAGATCCTTCCCTTTTCTGCTGGTTAAAAAAACTGCGACTATATTAGCATATAAGTACTTCAATGGACCGGTCTTGATCACATGTATAAGAAAACGTTTGCATCTGCTCCAAATTTAAGAACTCTAATTATGAACAATTTTTATGAAGTGCACTAATACTATTACAGATAATGCAGTTGTAAGAGAGAATGCAGTTGTAAGAGAGAATAATTTCTCATTGTAATTCTCTACAATTCTGTGCCGGTCTATTCTAAGGAACTCGTATATACTGAGAGAAAGTCGATATAACCAGCACGTTCACTAATTTGCCCATAATACCAATAATGTTAATGTGGTGGTCTACCATTGTCTTCATCAGTTACCACTTGCTATGTGTATTTACGAGGTATTTCCAATTTGATAAAATGTGGCGAAGCTTCCTTGCTCAATGGAAAATATCACGTGATATTTAGCTTTAGATATATAAAATAAATTTACGTTTCCTCATTTATACATCATACAAAAGTTCAGCAAAAAAAAACAAATCGACAAAAGAACTTGTTGACTATGCCTTTTAATTAATCGAGTCTAACATCTTATTCCTCGATCTCGATTATTCGATACATATGGTAATTTGCTCGTCGTCTATATTTTATTTTAAAATAATAGTTTTATGACCTTTGGTTTTCATTTTTTTTGTCTTCATTTAAAGATTGAAGTATTGAACTTAAGCCTAGCGAACTCGACCAGTTTTTCAATATCAGGCAGGACAGGTTTGACTGCTTCATGGGCGTAGAATCTATCTGCCCAATTGAAAAGACCTGGTGTGTTCTCTGGATGTATGAACTTGACCCCGGTAAATTTCTCTAGAACCTTGAGAGGACCCAACATTGATCCAAAACCGATATCTATGAATCCGATGTTTTCTCCTCCAAAGAAGCCTCTTCCTTTGCTGCATTCTTGAAACGTTTCTTCCAATAGAGCCATACATTGCTCGAGCTTTGCTATCGCCGCCTTTCTTTCATCCTCGTCTTTTGCTACTGCCACTCCATTGATTGATGTAAAACACTATAAAAGTTCAAGAAAGATAGAATGATTATACAAGCTAACAATCAAAGTGTGTGTATTTGGTTTTATTTTTTTCCTAGAGATCGATGAGGGCTAAGACAAACATGAAACATGACTTACGTGTTCGTCGATGTAGACGTCCCAAAATCGAGCTACGGCACGATCAAAGGGATCAGAGGGAAGTATGGGAGGACCTGAGAGCCAAGTTTCATCAACGTACATGACGATGTTGAGAGATTCACGGATTGGTTTATTGCCATGGATGAGGATAGGGATCTGTTTATGAACGGGGTTATAGTTTAATACGCTCTCGGAATCCAAAGTATCTTCTTCTTCGAGATACTCGTACGATACACGCTTTAGGTTAAGTGCGATCCGAGTCCTCAGCACGAAAGGGCTAGGCCATGCTCCTAACAGCCTTACGTACTCATCATTTTTTGAACCATTCATGGAGCCCATAACGCTTTAGCTTTTGGTTTCTGAAAGTACGAGAGAATATATATTGATTAAACTCGCAGCTGCTTTTTTGTGGGATAGGAATTTAACAGCTGTTGTTTGATGAGATTTCGACTTTGCGTTTGCGTCTATATATAGGGACGAGCTCATTTGTATTTTCTTCTCTTAGATTTCGGCACTCATGTCGGTCAAATAAAGCTTCGGTATGTACATGTGTTTTGATATTCCTAATTTGAAATTTAAAATGTATTATTGGGTCGGTAGGAAATACAAAGTGACAAGAGAGTCAGGAAATTTGGTGAGTCCAATTTAGTTGCCTAATATGTACCGTTGCTAAACAGTGGTACCTACACTAGTTGCAATTGTATTTCAATTTCATTTTTCTTGCTAATTTGTTGGAAATTTATGTATAGTTGCCTAATATGTACCGTTGCTAAACAGTGGTACCTACACTAGTTGCAATTGTATTTCAATTTCATTTTTCTTGCTAATTTGTTGGAAATTTATGTATGTGCCCAAAGAAAGGTTGGAGTAATATATTTTTGTCTCATATGAATAGTTGCAAGAATGCGATATCCGCAAAGAGAAAAAAAAAATAATAATTGTTCTTTTACTCTAACGAGTTTCATTTTAAAAGTGTTGAGTTTTTTTTTTGTTAAACAAAAGTGTTAAGAGTATAAGTTTTAAAAACGAACGCATGAAAATTATGTTACCAGCAGACGTACTAGGCTAGTGGTTTAAACGTATGTTTTGATATTCCTAATTTGAAATTTAATGAAAAAATGATTTATAGTACCATGTCTCTAGTATATATTAACGTATGCAAGTTCCAGACTTTGGAAATTAAATTGGCTCAAACTCTTCATATAGCTAACACAAAATAAATATAAATTTTATTTAGTTGTTGAACAAAAAAAATTATTTAGTTATCTAGTATACTATTTGACTAATCAACGATTACGAAAGGAAAAAAACAAAGAATGTATGACGAAGTGTACGATTAGTATTTTTATTTTTACATACTTTACATCAGTTTTACACTATTTTGTTTTCCAGTTTTATCGCTCTTTGAAAACAAACTCCAGCTGATGTGAGTGCGAAGTCTAGATATGTTTTTTTGTCAAAAGTCTAGATAATAGTTATGTACGACCTTATTAAATTTTGGCAATTTTCCCTTAAATTTTTAGTTAATCTACTATATTAAAACAGAGTCCTTTTTAAATTTACCGTGGCATACTTTCTTTTGGACTTATTTATCATGTTATCACTTAAATAACACGCGTTTCTTATACATATATTATATCATTTTATCATCTTAAATTAAACCGACCTATCATTAAACCCTTTTACTTAAATTAAACCAACCTTCAGAGATATTTAAATTATTCATGAAAAGAGAGTGCATGAGGATTGAGGAGGGGCCACTAAGACTACAAAATACAAATTACGTAATAAAAACGAAAGTTAGTGTTTTAGGGTTATGTACATTTGATTTGAGCTAGACTGATCATATGTGGCTTGTGCACTGTGATATCGACCTTATTCTTGCGTATATATTTCCTTTGTACAACACACAGACATATATATATTGGTGAGTGTTAGAATATCCACTCGGATTCAGTTCAGATTCAGGTTCCGAGTTTTGGGATAAAAAATTTAGCCTCATTCATGTATTTATATATAATTTTAGTTTGGATCTTTGCGGTTTCAGATAATCATTTTAAAGTAAAATTTCAAATTTTCATATTTAATTCTTTTTTAGCATTTTCAGTATAAACATAAATAACTTTCATAAGTTATATTTCTGCGGCTTATCAATTTTTATTTTTAGATTTATTTAAAATTAAACTAGAAAAATAAATTTTAATATTTATATTATATTTATGATAATGTTTATCTTAATATGTATATATATACCTATTTATTTATTTAAATGTATAAATTTTAGTATCTCAACCAATGTATAAACTTTTGTTTTGTTTTTTAAAACATACTAAAATGATAAATTAATTTATTAATTTTTTTGTCAGCAAATTAATTTATTAATTAACCTAATAAAATATTATTTATATTTTTATTTAAGTGTTGTAAAGTAATTTGTTAATTAACTCAATAAGTCGACTAAATGTTATTCAACAAACATATTTTGTGGTGATCATATACGAATAAATTTACTAATTTATTAAATTTTGTAAGTTTGTGTGTGTTTTAATAACATGTGATCATTTTAAAAATATCTAAACTATATATAAAATAGCCTTGGTGATAATATGATGTTATTTTCGAAATGTAGTCTGCCAGTTCATTGTTAAGTTTTTTACTATATTTACAATATACTTAAATAATATCTTCCCAACCTGATTACTTTAGAATTATTAATCACATATTTTATTGTGAGTATACTATTTAGTTTTTAAAATTCTAAATCCTATATGACATTACCAAATCTTAACAATCTAATCCTAAAACTACAGAAATGAAATACATCAAATATATAGAAACTAATTTAATTTGAACAAGAAAGGAATATTCAGCTGAATGTGTTAAATTATAATAACTAACACCCTGAACTTCTTTATACTTTTTAATTTTTTATTGGTGGATAGCAACTCTATTTCCTATTTTACAGTGAGAAATATTTTCAAAAACTTAATGTAAATATATTTACATTCTTCAAATTAAAATCATTATATTGAATTGATTATTATATACACAAGTTATCTTCGCATAATATGATACACACAAGTTATATTCCATTGAATTTTTCATGTTCATTACATTAATAACACAAGTCCAAGTAACAAAACATTTAATCTAGAAGTTTAACATTCATATTAATTTAATTTACTGGTTTTATAAACCAAACAATAAAAACATACACCGCGTTTTAACGCGGGTAGAATCTAGTATGGTACTTAAAGTAGTTGTGATTTTGGATAGACACACTCACTTGCCCGGTTCGTATTCATAGTAACCCCGACCAAGTCAAAACTCTTTTTTCCTCGATGCTTGGGAGATAGTGGGAGTGGATTCTATAGCTGCGGTTAAGGAGTTCTTCACATCAGGCCGTTTACTCAGAAAATTCAACTTGATCACTATTGCTCTTATCCCTAAAGTCACTGGAGCCGACGAGTTGTCTAAGTTTAGGCCGGTCTCGTGTTGCTCAACGGTGTACAAGGTGATAGCGAGAATTCTAAAGAAGAGGCTCAAGATGTTCGTTCCTGACGTCGTTCAGTCCAATCAAGTCGGTTTTGTTAAGGGCAGATATCTTTGTGAGAATGTCTTACTTGCTTCCGAACTTGTCTCTAGGTTTCATAAACGAGGTCCCATCACTCGGGGATGTCTACAGATAGATTTGATGAAGGCCTATGATAATGTTAATTGGGAGTTTCTGCTCAATGTCTTAACTGCTATAGACGTTCCGGAGACGTTTATTTCATGGATCAGAGAGTGCATTACTACCCTAGCCTTCAGTATCGCTTTCAACGTAGAGTTTCTAGATTGCTTTCCGGGGAAAAAAGGTCTAAGGCAAGGCGACCCCATTTCATCCCTATTGTTTGTGGTGGCGATGGATATCATGTCCAAATCTTTAGACAAGGCAGCTGTAAATGGGCTTTTCGGCATCCATCCCAAGTGTGAGGCTCCACTCATTACTCATCTGAGTTTTGCTGATGATGTCCTCTTGTTCTTTGATGGTACCGAAAGCTCGCTCCAAAGTCTTCTCCGTATTCTTGATGGGTTTTATGAGGTCTCAGGGCTTGGCATTAATCGAGGGAAGACTGCTGTGTTCTTTGATGGAGGCGATATGCAGAGAAACAGAGACATAGCACAGGCGTATGGTCTTAAGCAAGGCTCCTTCCCAGTGAGGTATCTCGGTGTTCCTTTGACGACAAAGAAGCTCACTGATTCGGACTACCAGCCACTTATTGATAAGATTTATGCTCGTCTGTCCTCATGGACAGTAAAGCATCTATCTTTCGCGGGTCGGTTGCAGTTGTTACAGTCTGTGATCTACTCCACCATTACGTTCTGGGCTTCAATATTCCTTTTACCGAATGGTTGTCTTCGTAAGCTCGAGTCTTTGTGTAACGGGTTTCTCTGGAAAGGAGTACCTAGCAGAGCTAGGGGAGCAAGGGTAGCTTGGGAGACTGTATGTTTCCTCTAAGAGATGTGGAGGACTGGGCCTCAAGCGGTTCAGGGATTGGAATAAGGTCCTTGGGCTTAAACTGATTTGGCTCCTGTTTACTTCTGCGGGTTCTCTGTGGGTCTCGTGGGTTAAGGTAAACCTTCTTCGCTCTCAAAACTTCTGGACTCTCGATTCTACTCAGCATGGTAGCTGGGTTTGGAAAGCTTTGTGTAAACTCAGAGAAGATGCCAGACCCTTTTTGATATGTGATGTCGGGTCAGGCATCACTGCCAGTTTCTGGGAAGATAACTGGACAATGTTGGATCCTTTGATTAATATTGTTGGTGAGAGTGGTCCTAGGACCTCGGGTATTGCTCGTGATGCAGTCGTGAGAGAGGCTATTACTCAAGGAGATTGGTGGTTAGCGCGCTCTCGTAGTAGGAACCCAACTCTTTTAATGCTCAGACAGTGTCTTCCTCCTCCTGATGGTATTGTCAATTCATAGCTGGATGATAACTACCTGTGGAAGATAGGAGACGAGGTTCCAAGTGGATCTTTCTCTACTTCCAGAATATGGACCCATCTGTTTGATCAGGCTCCGGAGGTGCAATGGCATGCGGCAGTTTGGTTTAAGGGGAACATCCCGAAACATGCGTTTCTGACTTGGGTCTCTGCTCATGATAGATTACCAACAAGAGATAGGTTGTTATCATGGGGTTTGACGGTTCCTACCTTGTGTGTTTTCTGTGGTCAAGCTCAAGAGAATCGACAACACCTCTTCTTTGATTGTACCTTCAGTGCTCAGGTCTGGTCTTTCTTTTATTCAAGGTGCAATGTTTCTCCTCCTCCCTCCTTTGCGGAAGTTCTTCGTTGGGTAAAGAGGCCGACATGAAACTCTAATGTGGCCTTAATCATCAAGCTTGCGTTCCAGGCTTCTCTGTACTTCATTTGGAAAGAGAGGAATGCAAGGATCCACTCTCAGGCTCCTCGGCCGGCTTCTGCTCTGGTTGCTGACATCTCCCGCCAGATTAGAGCCAAGCTTGATATACTCTCTCGTCGGTCTTCCAGTCGGCCTCCTCCAATCTCGTTGCTCTCATCTTGGTTTTCTCATTTTTAAGGTTTGTAGTAACTTTTTGTAGTTCTTGTTTGTCTGGCTCTATTATATTTTTTGAATAAATGAATAAATGGAAATTTAAAGTAAAAAAAAAAACTTCAAAGATATTTTTGGTAACAGATTAACTTCAAAGATACAGGGGTAGGATACGCTTTTGATACACTAAGCCAGCGGTATGAAACATAACCCGGAGACAAATCCGGCAAAAATTAAGTTCTTCCGGTAACAGAGCCCAAAATGAAGTGAACAAAGGCTACATTTGGACGAAGTCAAAACTCAAAAGGACATGTTTGCACGTCTTGGTATAACGTTAGACAGCATTAATGATACATACCTAAACTCATAAACTATTACTTTTCAATGGTAAACATTGACTACCAAATTTTTCTTTTCGGTCGAATATTGACTACCAAATTAAATCTATCATGTGAAGGGTGATCACTGATTTAATATCCGGGTTTTTTTAAAAGTATTTCTGATTCGATCTGTTTTGTGGATAATCAATTATTATCTATCCGAATATTTGATGTCCTGAATATTCCAAAAATTTTAGATTTTTAATCCGATATCTGATTCCATTTGTACAAATAATTTTTCTTTAAATAAATAAAATTCAAATAACATATAAAATGATATTTTATTACAAAATTAAAAAAATATTTATTTATTTTTTAAATTCTAATGACTATTATTTTAATAAATTTCGTAAATAAAATATTGTAAAACATATATAAAATATAATATTTATAAAAGTTATATATAGAACTCTTTAAATATATGTGTATATATTAGTATAACGAATATGATCAGATATCTGTTTTCAAAAATATTAGTATTATGATTTTCTTCATTTCTTGCGGATATTGCATATTAATACTTATTTTGTTTCGTTGAGGTAAAGATATCTGAGTTTTTCGGTTCAAAAAAAAAATAACAAATCAAATTAAAATTTACGTATGTTTTGTCCATTCTAAGATATGTCTGAGTTTACTTCTCTTATATTTTCAATAGCATCTCCTGACTTAACTATTTTAAGCACCAAATGCCATTATATTTTTTTATTTTTGTAACTTAATTTTTTTTAACTTGATTGAATCAAAGGAAATCATAAATCTGCAGATAGATTTCTTTTCCATGGCTTTTAAATAGTTCCTAAAACATGGATTCATATCTATATTAGGTGAATAAAATAATACGACTTAAATTTTTATAATATAAATATCGAACTTGAATCGTGTTTATGTGTCAGTGTCCGTCCACTACGAATTAACTACAACCCCGTTCGAAATGTGAGTATATGGTTTAACTTTATTGTTAAATTAAAGTCGAAACTTCATGTTTTCCACTGTGTATATGAATTAGCAGTCAAGGGTGTAATCATTACACTTCTGTAATGTTCCACGTCTTATTTGAGTTTGGACCGTAACCTAAGGATTTTGGAGATTTCATTGGTCGACTTTTTTCTTCTGTAAATTACGTCAAGCAAAACAAAAATATTTGGAATAAGATCAGATTTCAAATCAGAATTAGCTTTCACAATTTCTAATATGACCCAACTTATATTTGACGGCCACGATGAGACGTTATATTGTTAAATAGTACTATATAATTTAGTTAAGTATGAGATTATGTAGTTATTGTACAAATGGCTATTTTGAATACTTTAATTAATTAAAATCATTTTTATAAATGTCATTCTTTTATTTTTGACTTTTGTTATAAAATAATGTTATTAGTTAAACATGTATTCTTTGATCAAAAAAAAAAGAAAGTTAAACATGTATTCATTGATGTGTACTCCATGAAGTCCTATGTGTAATTTTGGAGTTGCTACGAAATTTAGTATAATTGAGTGCTTGATTAAACGAATGAGTTTGAATTTTCTTGGTCTATAGTGTACTGCTATTTTTTTCCCCACATAGATGACTACTACATATTAAAATTTTAAAATAAAATCAATCCGACTCACTGAGAAAACTAGAAACGATCCCCACCACAAGAATACAAGGCAGATACACTGGTTATACTCACTGAGAAAACTAGAAACGATCGAGCCAGATTTTTAACATCACAAATGTGAATATTTTTTAAAGGGCCATTCATATCGGAGCTGGATTTTATACAGGAATTCGGCCGTCTCCTCAAAAGTCCATCATCTCACTGAGCCTAAAAGATTTTAACCCTTACCAAATATCTATTTATTTTGTGATTTAAGTTTCTAATTATTAGGGCATGTGGATTGAAGGTTTTTGTCAAAAATTCACACGTTTTCCTAGAAAAAAGTAATAAAAAATACAAAACCAATGAACTCCTCTCTCCTCGCCTCTTTCGCGTGATACCGTTTCATAACTGTGCAGTGGGCCCCACGCGATGTGGCGGCCCACTACATGTCAATATTTTTTTTTTTTAAAGAAAAGTTCAAACGAAAAAAAGAAAAAAATAATAAAATATTAGTATTGTGAACCCCAACTAGGGGTTCACTGATGGGCATGCCCTTAGAATCTGAATGACATTCTATGAAGAGGAGACTAAGGTCGTCATAAAAGGAATTATCTTCTTCTATATGCAAACCCTAGAAATATTTACATTTCAATACTATTCTAGAAATCTTATTAACACTTCAATCCATTTTATCCCTCGGAAAATTACCAATAAATAGACAATTCGTTATTACTGAAGGATTAGTCCCAACCCTAACTTCAATCCCTCGATTCATGAATCTAGATTTTGCATTCACAATTTAAACACCGTGGTGGAAGAAAAATATATAGCCAATAGTTATGTTGAAATTCATGAGTGTTTGTCTCATGTCAAGAAAATATTCAGTTAACTTGTAACTAAATCCCTTTTTACCAAACCACAAGAACTCACCATTCAATAGAAGAGACAACCAACTTAGGGTTGAATCCTCATAAACATAGCTTAAACACACAACCAAAATGTTCTAGAAAGTACACTGGTTATATTAAGTAACCTACACTATAATCAAAATTCTAGATAGTAAACTGATTAAGTATGGCAAAGAGACTCTATTTTGAATCTATCCTTCTGCAGCAACACAATACTTTAAGTTTGTGTACTTAAAATGAAGAAGATTTAGAATCAGTAAGGTAGAGTATAATAGAAGATAAAGAAGAGTTTAGAGTGATTTAAAGTGGAATGGACAAGCAATGATCTGCCATTAAGGTAGACCCAAATCATGTATCACTAACTCATTACATTGTGAAGAACAATGAATAACACTTAATAAAGAGAAGGAGATGCATGATTTTTATAAACTTGCCTCTTATTTCTTGTGATTTGATTACAATGGGGAACCTCTCTATTTATAGAGAAATAACTTTAGGTTACATCAGCAGCAACAAAACGAAGAAGGAATAAACAAAATATATCTAGGAAACTAATATAAAACTCATGAGTAAACTACCAAGGAGGAAGAGGACAAAAGAATTTCTTTAGCACGGAAGAGATAGTGACATCTCTAAACAGCTATCTTCCTTAACCACACATGAGATTCTCATTCTCATTTGAATTCATAATCTTATTGTCCATGATTTTCTCTCTAAGATTTTTTATCCATGATTTTCTATCCATGATTTCTTGTCCATGATTTTTTATCTATGATCAATCAGGTTTTTATCTAGTCATTCCTTTATATATTTCAACAAGTTATTGGTCCACTGTTTCCACATCCTAAACATGGTTCTTTTATGTGTATACAAATCACAACATTCATTTGTACGTAATGGGTTCACTTTTGGGTAAAACGATTAACAATTCAAATATAGTATAACAAAAACAAATCATTCAGTTATAAGAGTTAAAACTTTAAATTTTATTATACGTTTAAAAGTCTATGGAGTTTGTGTTTGAGCTCTCAGTTGCAGCATTAGATTGAATGTTAGAATATACATCAGTTTAGATTAAAAATGTGTTAGGTGAAACTGGTATAACGTATACGTTTTAAAATAATGGTTTCCGCTTTTGTGTGTAATTGTGTAACACATTATAAAATATAAAATCCGCATCTTGTGAGGTAACATGTTTTATATTAGCATAAATTGAGTTGTAGAGAAAAAATGAAAGTCAAAGATGTTACAGAATCCGCGTCTTGTAACTCAGAGGGGGTTCCAGGTGCATGGTGGTGTCGACCTCTATTGTATCTTATCCTCGCCGTGTGTCAGTCGAATGGCCAGAACAAATACTACAAGGAATTAGAGTGACCTAAACATGTGAAAGAAAGTTTGACTCTGTATTTAATGATGGGCCAAAATGACTCAAATTTCACAATGGCCTAGTGGCTTCAGCAGTCACAATCGAGTATGGACACATACTGGATATTTCGGAATTTCAAAATACCTAAATTTAAATTTAGATGTCAGTTAAAAAAAAAAATCATCCCGATTTGATCCATTAATATCTACAAATATCAAAATCTGATCTAACATTCATCTCGCTCCATGCCATTTATATATTTATATGTCTTCTTTTAAGGTTGAAATTGAGTTTCGGAAGCCCGAAGAACTTGTCCAAGGGATAGTAGATTATTAGTATGAATTTATGATTGTGGATGCAAATGCAGATTTATTTACACAACCATAAACTTAACTCTAATGAAGCATTTGCGCTACCAACAGAAAATCTATACTTGAATCACATAGATAAATAAGTGGTGACAACTTTTGAATGGAGTCGACGTTCATAATAAAGATATAGAGTAATAGGTAATAAACAATCTGTCATATATGAAACAATGTAGCCCCAACTCCCAAGTATACCAATCCCCCTAAAGCTTTTATATACAGACAAGCATATCTGTCTTTTTTTCAATAGACAATTACCCAAAATGTTGAATTAGTTTACTGAGTGAGTTAAAACTATGGTAGAGACGAAACCATGTGGACTTCCCAAACTCTTCAGAGGTTCATGAACCTGTTGAAGACTCTTCAGCAAGTATTGCTCTTAAAACAATATATTTCTTTTCTCTACAAATTATAAGACATGCTTATGTTGTCAAGGCTGAGTATGTTTTGTCATTTATGCAACAAGTAATCCCAATTATATCAAAGCTCCGAAAATTTTTGTACTATAGACTCAAGCAGTATCTTTTTTTTGTTTGGTTCAACAGCCAATATAATTGTTGAATCTGTTTTCTGAGCAAGCATACGAGAGCTTTTACATATCGAAAAACTTGTTTTCTTAAAACCGTGAATTGCTTTGTGATCTTCCACTGGATACTCCATTTAGCATTGGTATTGTCTGTTTCTTTTTGAATCCGCTTACGAGTAAACACCTGCCCATTTGGTTTCACATGATCTTACGTCAGAACCAAACTTCTTCATGAAGTCTTTTGCTTTCCATCAAGAAATGAAATGGAATGTTTTGTTGTTACCTCAAAACCAAGAAGTGATACTTTCTCCTCATCTGCAGAAGGGACACAGCTTCTGTAAGTTTTTGTAAGAATGAGACTTATTCTCTATTGAATCATCACGCAGATTCCTAGTTTTCGCTGATTCGACAACTTCTTTGGCATCATCATCATTTTGTGTCTCTTCTCCATCTTTCTTGTTTGAACTTTCTCCTCTCACCTCTTTACATTTTAAATGAATTTACCACACTGAAACAAGTGAACCTTGACAAACAAGTAAGGAGCTATTTCTGAAAACCCTAGATCACGAAATATTTTATTGATTACGTGACTGACAATACCCACGCAACAAACGAGTACAGAACATTTTCGGAGGAGTTGAAAGAACAAGAGGATCCGAAGGAGAGCATTCGAAGGTGACATTGCTTCCTTTTGGAGTTTCTTTGAAACAAGATGGAATCTACGTCCAACGCTTGTGATCTCCTCGTCTCGGTTGTTTCTGTAGAGGTAGATACATCAACGGTGTTGATCAAAATTTTAAGGTCGGTAATGCGAGATGAAGAAAGTATGAACTGTTCATGTGCCCTGCCGAGAACAGAGGATGACATTGCAACAGTGGAGATGAAGAGGATGACCCTTTAAGATGTACTTAGAGAATCCATTTTTGCTCTTTGGACGACTACTTCTTCGTCGTCGTAGCCGTCGAGGAATCAGACTCGCAGAAAAGGAATAATATTATCAGAAATGGTCCGATATTCTTATACTATTTACAAAAAAAAAAAAAAGTCACCGTTACTTCTAAGATAATTAATCATAAATTTGACCCCTGGGGGTTTAATTAATCCTATCGAGTCCCACTTCCACATTAGAAGTGTACTGTTCTTCAATTCAACTTTGTTCGATTTACAGGCCACTGTGACCTAGGAGGCTAGGACTAATCATGCGAATGGATCCAATAGTACTATATTTCTTTAATATTTTATGATTTGTTTCGTATTTTACAGATATCCAAATTTTTGGATATCGGAAAAATTTATAGATATTTGCGAATTTACGAATATTTTATTTACTTTGTTCAATACAAGTAAATTAAAAAATTAATACCAATTCTTTTTTAAATATCTTTTACATAATAAAATACAAATTAAAAAGTTAATAAAACTATATGTTTTCTAAATTTTTAAAATTAATATATTTTTCTTATAGATTAAAAGCTTTTAAATATCTAATGAAACTATATGTTTTCTAAATTTTTAAAATTATTTTTTTTCTTATAAGATTAAATTTTTTAGAAAATTGTATTTTTGTTTTAAACATTATGTTCTTTTCTTAATTTAATATTTGAATGTGTAACTTTTAGACTAAATTTAATAAATTATATGTTTTTGTCGACAATAAATTATATGTTAAATAATAGCTATATAAGATTATACATTTAAAATTCTATCTAATCGTAGATATACATCTATCTCTATAAAAGTTGGAGCAGAGCGGATATCATTCTTTAAAGTTTTAGTATTTATGATTTGTTTTGTTTTTAACGGATATTGAATTTTATTATTTGTTTTGCTTTAAAGATTTAAGGATATTCAGATTTTCGGATCAGATCAAAACGAATAACGAATCGAATCAAAGTTAACGGATAAAATGCTCGGTTTTATTTAGGACCGACTGTTGTTTTATCCTGGTGCGAATAGTCATAGTGATTTTATATATATATATTTATTATTGCTTATTTTGTATAATTATAAATTATTAAAGAAACTTTTGTATGGTGTAGTAATTATTACTAAACTTTTATTTTGTAAAAAAAACATTCTTCTATTTGGTCAAAATATATAAAACGTGTTTGAACTGTTTGCTGTAAGACACTCATAACTACTGCCTGTTGAGGATGTTTCGTAACTTTAAAAAAAAGGTGTTTCTGAACTTTGTTGTTCTGTGTGCAAAGTTTCTAACCTCTTTTAATAACGCTTCATAATGAAAACTCCTTGTTAACAACATTATAGTGAGGAAACCATATATAGCTTATAATGTTGTAAATACTGGAACTAGAAGTGCAGTATCCGAGTGTGTAGTTGAATTTTGTTGTGTTTTGAGCTTCTTTTTTTTTTCTTTTCAATGCATCGGTGCTTGAATTATTGGCTAAGGCATCGATTGGGTCTATGCGCAGTAATTTTTTTATCATTTACAACTCATCTCTATATTTACTTTTATTTTATTTCATCTAAAATAGATAAATTTATTATAAAAATATAAGATATATTTATTCAAGTGTGTGATTTTGTAATAGAAATTTTCTATTTTCATGAAGAAAGATAAAGAAATATTATTTTCAAGTCAGTTTAGAAACAAAAGTAACATATTATATGTTTTTTCCAGAAAATAGAGTAACTATGTTATAAATGCATATAGCAAAATTACATATATTCTAGCTTGATTAAGATGTATAAGTTGGGATGTTTTGGTTTTTTATATTAATTTGAGAGTATTCCAAAGCCAAGGAAATCTACGTGAGTAATGAACTGTCCTAATTATTGTACTAATTTTATATCACACAAAGATAATGAATGCTATGGATTTTATCTCTTACAGTTTTGGTAAATTAATTGGATGAAATGATATTGTAATGTACTAATTTAAAATAAAAAAATGTTGGAGCTGAAATCCTCTTAATATTTTGCAAACATTATTTTGTTTATCATCATAAGGTCAACCGAAAACATGATCAACATTGATGGATTTTTCAAAATTATGTTTGAGTTCAGTGATATTCCAGAAATCGATGCTTTATAGGATTTGGTAAATGATTATATATTATTTCAGAGAAGTATATCATTTTGATTAGTGAATTTGGTAAATAATTATGTTTAGTTTGGTAAGTTGATATTCTTTTTATAAGATTGCTAACGAAGAGTTCTGATGACATTTTTCATAGTAGTTATGATTTTATCAGTTTTTATTTGTTTTTTAATATTTTATTGTTTTGTCGTCTATATTTAGTTTTATCTCATATTCATAATTTATATTATAAAAATAATAATTATATTGCCTATATTTTATTTTATTTTAAATTCATAATTAATTTTATATAAGTTTTTGCTTAATTTTACATATTTATTTTCATAAAATATATTTCAATTATACCTAACCAATCACACAATATTTTTTTTAAATGAAGCTTACGTTATATAAACATATACTACATTTTTTTAATATTTCATAATATAGCATATAATATTTGTGATTATGACTTTTAATTTTTAATATCTATAATATAGAATTTATAACAACTTAAAGTCCGCGTATCACCAAACCTCCATCACATAGTTAAAGTAAGTTATTTTGTTCAAGAAAAATACAAGAGAAGTTATATTCTTTTTTGTCAACACACAGGTTATATATCAACTGTTTGAAATGTGATTAAACAATTATCTCGCCAAAGAAATCATCCAGTAGACCTTTTTCTTCTGGTGGTGCAGTAGTTTAAAAGTAAGTTGTTAAATTGAGAAATCATATTTGAGTTTTGTTTTTATTGTGATATTAATTATGGATATTCATTCTATGTCTTAATATGGTAGGTATAATTGGGATTTTTTCCTTTAAAAAGAAGAAGTTTAGTGTGAGCTTTGATTAAGGATCCTCCAAATATTTTTTTAAAAAACTCTGATATATAAAATATTATTTTAGTTTTAGAAATTGGGATTAAAAATTCTTGATAAGGTTTCCAAGTAAAAATTCTTCTAATGGAATTTAGCACAAAAATTAAATTAGTTTATTCATCATTTTAAAAAACATAAATTACTATTAAAAAGGCATGTACGTAGAGATGGCAATTGGGCTCTCCCGTCCCATCCCGTCCCGAACCGCTGCGGGTTCGGTTTCTGGCGGTACACGGCGGGTCTGTCCTGCGCGGGATGCGGTCCTCAAACTAGCTGCCCAATCCCGTACCGCGAAATATGTAGGCCTTCGCGGGACGTCCCGCGGGACATTGAATATTACATTGCTTGTTTCTACATGCAAAAACAAACATAGACAATAATTGAGTTTGAGTTTACACATGATCGAGCATAATCTTACAAGATCAATACATTAAGCTTATACAAAACAAATGTTTTTATTATCATTTATGATGGCTTGAAGAAGCTCCACCAGTGCAGATCAGAGATGTTTGAGAGACCGGAAGCATCATCGACCCTGAAACCACCATCAACGGAGCTCCATAATGTCTAATCCCTTCTCTCTCTCTCTCTCTCTCTCTCTCTCTCTCTCTCTCTCACTCTCTCTCTCTCTCTCTCTCTCTCTCTCTCTCAGAAAGCTTCAAAATCCCACGGTTTAACCCATCCCGCTTTCGGCCCGTCCCGCTTTCGGCCCGTACCGCTTTGAACCCGTCCAGCTTTGAGCCCGTCCCGCGAGGCCCGCAATTTTGCGGGTTTATCAAATATAGGCCCAATCCCGCCCCGCAACAAATCTTTACGGACCAGGCCCGCGGTCCAGGTCCTTGATTGCCATCCCTACATGTACGTTACTACTATTTCAACATGTAGATACATATCTTGATCTGTGTTTATATGGTTAATTGGTTATCAAAATCTATTTTTATATCCAAGTTATTACTTTGACAAAGACATATGTACAAAATAATTTAATAAAATAAAATGACGTTAGTCAAAACAATAAAAATAAAATACGCACTGTACTATAAAGTAATACAAGTATACAACTGTGTTCAGTTCATGAACGCGACGTTAGATCAAAACATACATGCCGTAAAAGACGGCAAAAACTGGAAAATTTTATTAACATAAAAACGTATCAGAGCACTTAACCATAGCCAATAAACAACAAACTGCTGCTTTACCACATCCATTCATATATCAGAGCACTTAACCATAGCCAAAGCAGCCGTTTTTTGAAGTAAGTCTGTCACAAACTAGATTAGACTACCTGCTGCTTTACCATATCCATTCATATATCGTACAACAACAAAAACGACAAGTCGTTTCTTTCTCCCTTCCCCAAAGGGCTCGTTTCTTTCTCCCTTCCCCAAAGGGCAAAAAGCAAAAACATGTACACAGTACACACTAATCATAGTTAGATCTAGTCAGCCTAAACGTAATCTCCTCCAATTTCACATTAATCATAATCAAATCTTATCTTATAATAATAATCAAACAAAGCATTATGTTCGTACATCATCAAGCAACCCCCATTATACTATCTCCATTACTGGACATGGTCTCGAAGACCGAGGCACGTGACCGCTCACGTGTATTCTGTTCGTTGGAAGATGAAGACAACGACGAAGTCTGCATCGGTAGTTTTAACGACAACGCAAACATCTCCGGCGCCGCCGTTGTTTTGTGGCTGATATTCAGATCAGCCAATTTACGCGACGGAGGAATCGGAGGAATCCCCTCCAACGGCGTCTTGTCCTCTGTTTGAGCGTCGGGAGTGATGTCGAAGAGGCTGGATCTACGGCGGCGGCGATTCTGGTTCGTACGGCGGAGGAAATACTTCTGAGCGTGGCTCGCCACCTGAGTCGGTGTCCGAGTTTTCACGTAGTTTCTAGAGATTCCTCTCCAGTCTCCTTTGCCTACTCTATGCAGCCCCGTGAGGAACAACCTATGCTCCTCCTCCGTCCATGGAGTCCCTGAAACCAAGAATCAAGAATCAAGAATCAAGAATCAAGAATCAAGAATCAAGAATCAAGAAACAAGAAACATAGATGTGATCGAGAGAGATGTTTAGTTAGATGAAGGGAACCTCGCTTGCGCTCGCGGTTTCTGCCGGAGGCGTGAACGACGTCGTCCGAGGCGTAACCACCGTCGTCAACAGGGTTGGAGTCGTGAGCGGCGTGATCGAATTGAGATAGGTTGTTCATACTGACGCTTTTCCTGAAAGAAGAAGAAGACGGTGAAGCTTCCGTGACGCGGACGCCGAAAAGCATGATTCCTTTCTCTCCTCCGCCGCCAGGGGATGTTTCCGTCGGACACGTCCGAGAGTTGTGGCCGTTGTTTCCACACTGAGAGCAACTGCGCGACATCTTTTTTCCCGAACCAGAAGCGAGAGAGAGACACAGAGAGAGGAATAAAAAGGTGAAGAAGAGAAAATTGGAGGTGTTTATAAACTGCTTTATAAAATGATTCTACTTCACCAAAAAAGCCTACACGGTTCTGTCTTTTTCTTCTTTTTTTTTTTAATGTCAAAGTGACTTTCTGTCCGAAAATAATTTATGTTAGATTTTTTTTTTTTTTGATCAACTAGATTTTTATTTATTTTCACATGTAAATTGTAAAATTTCACATGTAAATTGTAAAATATTTTTTTTGTCCACCTTGATTTATATTTTCATCGGCAACAAATAGAAGAGACCTTTCTTTCATTGACTTGATATATACTATTTTCCAGTACAACTTACTTTTTTTGGTTTGATTTTAAGTAGTAACCTTTAACCGCCTTAAAATTACTAATCAAGCAAACGGTTTGGTTGGAGAAGACAATAAGAAGCTATGATTAACCATCAAGAATTGAGCTCGGTTAAATGGACCAAACATAGCGGTTTGTATTCATGACATATCTATGTCACCACTCGGATTCAAACATATGTTTGAGTTTTATTGCTATTTTGACAAAAAAAAAGTGAAGGAATACTAGTTGTCAACCCAACTTTAACCAAGCTCAACCTAGGTCATGAACCAAAATGGAAAACCAAAACATAACTTGATTGGAAATATTTAGTCAAATTGGACCGCGGATTGAAAGGAAAATCGTGTCTGCACATTCTACAAATTTCAGTCTGCTATTTATTTTTTCTAAAACCCAAAAATCGAATACAAATCAAATAATTTAAACTCAAACCAAACCAAAATTCAGATTTGAATAGTTTGTGTAACACCTAACACCTAACTGAGTATGAAACATATTGGTAGGGATGGGCATTTTATCCGTGAAATTTGATTCGATTCGTTATCTGTTGCTATTCGATCCGAAAATTCCGAATATCCGTAAGCTTTCGAAGCAAAGCAAATACTAAAATTCAATATCCGTTAATATCGAAGCAAATCACAAATATTAAAATTTTGGGAAGCGAATATCCAATCCGATCCGTCAATATATAAATACATATATATTTTGATTATATTTAAAATTTTAAATGTATAAAATTATTATTCTAAAATATGATTTGACAGATTCTATTCACATTATTACTTATATAAAAGTATTACATAAAAGGAAAAAAACATTTATGACAATTATAATTTTTTTCTTAAGTTTTGTGTTATTATAATTGTTAATTAAGTTTAAAATTTTACAAAATATGTAGATTCACTATATCTTTTAATTTTTATCTTTTATATCATGCAAAAAAAATATTTTCCAAAAAAAAATTGTATCAAATTTTTAAGATTATTTGTATTAATCAAAACAAATGAGATATCCGTAAGTATCCGCAAATATCCGCAAATATCTATTTATTTTCCGGATATCCGTTTTTCCAAATATCCGTATTTTTCCGAATCAAAGCAAATCGGAAAATTAGATATCCGTAACATTCGAAGCAAATCGCAAATACCTTCAAAAACCTGGATATCCGATCCGTGCACAGGTCTACATATTGGTATGGTCTACAGGACAATGACAACACCGTAAAGTTAAAAAAAAACATATTAGCATCATTTTTAATCGGACGCTTCCAAGCTCTTACAGTACTTGCTATCGACAAATGAGTCGAAGCGTGTCCAACTTTCCACCGTTCGAAGGAAAGAAAGGCTGTTCCTGTCATCGTATGTAACCATATTGATTCGTTGTCGTTACGCATATAAATTACATGTATGTAAGTATTTTAAAGATTTGTGGCCAATGGTAAGGTTCGTGGACTTTTGTGAGTAGTTAATAAAATGTTAGTGCAAGTTACGAGAAACCCTAGTGGATGAAGGTTTTTTTTTTGTCGGCGAGTGTATGAAGTTTTTTTTTTTTTTTTTTGCCAAAAGATTTAAAAATAGGTGTATGAAGTTTCGGAGAAGATTAATGTAGTTTTTCAATAAACAAACATTTTTGCATCAAAATGATAAGCTGGACCGTTCAATGTATCTGTTTATCTGCTGTTTGCGACATATGATTTTCATTTTTAATCCAATATATCGACCGTCCACGGTAGCACTGCGTAGATAATAGATTGTAGAATCTCCAGTTCCAGTTAAAATATAAAGCTACGACCATTCAATGTTTCTTATATACTATTATTTCGATAAAGTGAGGACTATCGATAGAGACTGGTATAGTTTTTTTTTTGGTCAAAGACCAGTATAGTTAAATAATAAAATGCACTTTAGAAGTTTTCTTGGAGTTACTGGTTGTATAAGCAAGTGCGTGTCAAATTTCAATGTTAGTTTTACCAAGAAGAGACATACACGTTTTCCTCAATACAGATTAGATAAGATCACAGTGCATTTTGATAGTATAGGTGGCACCGTCATTTAAAATGTTGGGCACATTTAACTTTAGTCTCCATAAAATATGCAATGAGCTTTTGTTGATTACAATGGTTAGTGGAAATCAAACTCAGATATGAAAAGATAGTACGCTACACCTCTAATTGACAGGTTAAACATGAAAACAAGTTAAAAAAAAACGGTAAACCTCTCTCTGGCGAGAGAATGTTAAAGAAACAATTACACCATAGAACAGTTTCAAGTTTTTTATTACAGAATAGAGCAGTTTATGCTCCTCAGACATTTTTTCTTAACTTTCTTGTGCTCTCGTTACGTTTACTAGTTGAAATCAAATGACTAGTAGTGGAGACCCATGTCTTCTCTTTCATTATCTTCTTCTTTTTTTCCAGATATTTTTTTCTCTCATCTTTCCCTCTTTTTCTCTTTCGTCTTCTTCCTCTTTTATTCTCTATTTTTTTTAGAAAATTCAAATCTGATTCTTAAATTTTTTTTCTCAATTTTTTTTCATGAAATCTTTTTCTCCATCACTCGATCTATCTTTTAAGATCTGTGAAGGTACATTTCTGATGTTGGTGTACACCTTATTAATGTACACATGTTATTTTGTGTACGTTTTTGACATATAAACGTGTACATTAAAAATGAACCAATATATGTGAATAAGTTATACACGTATTGTCCATATCCACGCGGGCGTACACACGTGAATACATTAGTCCCCATGTTCCACAGCATCCACAATGTACATTCACGTCTCTGCCCGTATGTACACTATATGACGGTGTCTGTGTGTACACTAACGTCTGATGTCCACGCATAAACGATTATCTATGTACAACAAATGTTCAATGAACATGCATGTTGTGTACATGTGTACATTTAAGGCCTATGCCCATGTATACTTTAGTGTCCATCGGCCACAGCGTGTACAATGTATATTCCTGTATGTGTCCATGTATACGGAACTAGGTGTCCAAATGTATTATGAGTCCTGTACAAAAGCCGTACCCACGTGTATACATTAGTTCTCATGTTCTCACGTGTATAAACGATTATCTATGTACAATAAATGTTCAATGAACATGCATGTTGTGTACATGTGTACAATTAAGGCCTATGCCCATGTACACCTTAGTGTCCATCGGCCACATCGTGTACAATGTATATTCATGTATGTGTTCATATATACAGAACTGGGAGTCCAAATGTACTATGAGTCCTCTACAAAGGTTGTACCCACATGTATACATTAGTCTCTAGTTCCCATGTTCCCACGTGTATACATTATGGTGGTGTAAGGATGATGTACATAATAATATTAATGGCAGAGATCGATTGAAGCTTCAACCATGGTATCTTTGTACTTCTACATTAGTAAACAAGTGTACATGTGGATATTAATCTTCATGGAAGGTTTTAACTTGATTAATTTATGGTTGTTTTACATATGTACATGTCGATATTGGTAAACAAGTGTACATGTGGACATTAAATCCTGGTGTACATGTGGATTATGTACACATCACCCAACCTCATGAACTTTAGATATCATGTACAACTGTGTACACGGATTATAGTTACAACAATGTACAAAATAATATCTTTCGAACCTCATGAATTTTATATATCATCTTGGTGTACATGTAGATATCATTTACAACTGTGTACACATATATAATTACAACATTGTACAAAATAATATCTTTAAAACAATGTACACATTGCTAAAGTCCACAACCACTATGAAATATATGTACAACTGTGTACACGGATATAGTTACAATAATGTACAAAATGATATCTTTACAACCTCATAAACTTTAGATTTCATCTTGGTATACATGTTGATATCATTTACAACTGTGTACACGAATATAGTTACAACAATGTACAAAATGATATCTTTACAACAATGTCCACATCGCTAAAGTCCACAACCACTAGGCAACTTGTCTTTAATGAGTGGCAATTTTGTAAATAACTTGTCTTCTTCCTTTTATGTTACAGAAAACTCTGCAACTTTCTATTCAAGTTGCCATTAATTTCCTTTCACTTAATCATCATTTTCTTTGCGATTTTAACTCAAAAAACTTACAAATCTTATTTAGATTAACCAAAAAATAATTAAAGAAACAAGTTTTTTTTAAACGAGTTTTTAACTGAGTATAACCAACACTTCATTCTCTTCATCCTTCTTTTGCCATTAAAAACATTTTCATCTTCTTTGTCCTCTTTAGCCACTAAAATTAGTGTTTCCCAGATTTTTACCATTAAAATCATTTCTCTACCATTAAATTTTATTTCTCTTTTACAGTGAGAGAATCAAAATTAAAAATGGTGGGGTCCATTTAATTTCAAAAAAGAACTTAGTTAGCTTGTAGTTGTGAAAAACTACTCTAGTAGCACAAACTGCCTTATAATGTTATTAAAACTCATAAACTGTCCTATAGTGAAAATAACTCAATGTTAAATCACTGGTGGCCACGTGTTAGAAATATCTGAGTGTAGTCGGATTCGAACTCAGTTTGTCTAACAACGCTGAAACGCCATGCTACCATCCGACCACTAACACGTGTTTAACACAAGTTTATTGATTTAGCCTTTAGTAACAATATATTTTAAATCATTTTGCAAACACAGCGATTTCAAACCATTTTATAAAACGGAAATTTAAAATCATTTTATAAACAGAGATTTAAAATCATTACTTAAGTTTTTATCGTGAGAGCAACTATACTGATTACAGTTACACCAGATACAAGTAAAGCTTTTTTACCAAAAAAGTTCTCAAACTGTCTCGTAAATTTATATATGTGCATGTCTTGGATACACCTCCAAGGGGTACTTACATATAATAAGTAAACAAATATAAGAGAAACGACCTTACTTGAAAAGAAAAAAAATGAAACGAGCGTCGAATGTGTAGAGTACGTGCAAGGTGATCTTCTATACCAAAGTTGTTCTGTGATTGGTTGGTAGTGATATATCATGTGAAAGCCTTCTATGATGTTTTTTAAAATGTTGAATAATTATGTTTTTCCAAATGATGAGAATACTACATATTATTTTATAGCTGACATTTCTACTTATTCATACTTGATTGCATTATCTGAATCGTTTTATCGGATTTATGTTTGACAATACTCTTTGCACAATGCTGCAGATTTTTTGTAAGTATTATTTCCATTAAATCGCATAATTCTGTTTTCGCTGGAATTCGAAATTCAGATTTTCTGATGTAAAAACATATTAATTAATCTTTAATCAAATTAGTGGACCAAAATGTTTCCACACCTCTTATGATATTTTAGATAATATAATATTTTGTGATTATAAAAGAATGAGAGAATCTTATTTTATCATATCATATCAAAAACAGAACATGGACGAGAAGTTTTGGTCCGTTGGCTATTTCCAGAAAGCGTGACAACTAGTGGAAAATATCTTTTTGTTTATTCTTTCCTTTTATCAGCAGTGGAAATCAATCAATAGCTATCTTTCAGAAGGGTACAATCTTTACCAATATTAATTCCGCGGATCCCATCAAAATCATACAGTTTGGATAAAAGTAACACTAGAATGGTTAAACTCTCGAAATGCCTTAGTATTACACTTTTTCTAAGTGTTACAATGGTTAGTGGAAATCAAACTCGGATATGATGCTTGCAGTAGCGATCCTGAGAAAGACCACAAGCATTTTTCTAAACATTGGCCTATTTGTATATTTTTAACTTAAAGTCATATAGATATTTTTTCTTTTTTGAAAACTAGGTCATATAGATATATTACTAATTTATTTTTAAAAGGCCGGTTTTTTCAAGTTTTTTGAATTGGCTGGAAGCTGGTGCTTGGTGTGCTTCCTATCAGGGTACTGATACTTGTAACTATCTTTTAGGATATCAATATTGATTAAATACTTGTATCACAACTAAACTAATATTAATATTTGTATTAGAATCTAATAGTTTTTAAAAGTTTTCTATAGTTAAGTTGAACCAATGAAAAAATAATGCGTAGAAAAGTATCTCGCATTAAAAAAAATCTCAAACAAGAATAATTTTAAATAAGATGTTGATGGTCGTAGGTAAATATTTGTATTATTGTCACTTTATTGAGTTACAAATGTACTCTGAGATAATAATCTAAAACAATATGTATATCAAACGTTAAAAACAACTTACAAATTTAAAATATTATCTGAAACTAGAATTTTAATAACTAAAATAATAACAAACGTTTAAAAATCAAGAGTTTGGATATATATTTTTACTTGCATATTAAAGACACAATATATATTAACATTTAGATTTTAAAGATCTATATATTACTTTTTGAGAGAGAAAGATGAAACATGAAAAATATAAAATTTAAGCTACAATAATAAAAAAAACAATGACGTTAAGTTAAATCTATAACTTCATTCGGATTTAACACCAAAAACTAAAATAAATTGATGAAACTAAAATCTTACCAATTTTGATAGTCGCATAGTGGGCTTCTGAAAAAGTATGTTAATGAAATATTCTAATAAAGTCTAAAATCTGATATATGTTCTCAAATCTGAAAAAAAAGTTATGTATCCAAAAACATAAAAATAGTTTCAAAATGAGAAAAATTTGAAAATATAAATTTTAGTTTTTACATAATAAAATAACGAAATGAAATGGGTTTACAGTGTAAGTCGGGGACGATCATAAACGATGGAGGTGGGTCAGATAAATGAAATGGGCCCCAATCAATAGAGAGAATACTAACGAAAACGAGGCCCAAAACGAAATCATGATCCAACTCGTAGAAAGACAGGTTTGAGGTAAGCTGACATAGCCTATTGGGGTTATTAACTAGCCGTGGGAAAAAAACTGGAACCGAATCTAACTGAAATACACTAAACGGAAACCGAACCAAAACCCTCAAAAAATATCCGAATGGTTCCTATATTTCAATATTCGAATTAGGGCTGGGCATTCGGGTACCCATTCGGGTTTCGGTTCAGTCCATTCGGGTTTCGGGTTTTTGGGGTCAAAGATTTCAGCCCCATTCAGATATTTCTAAATTTTGGTTCGGATCCGGTTCGGATCTTTGCGGGTTCGGTTCGGGTTCGGATAACCCATTTAAAATGTTTTTAAATTTTCAAAATTCATTATATACTTTAAATTTTCAAAATCTATAAGAAAGATAATATATTACATATAAATTTTTATAACATATATGTCAAAATACCTTAATTTAACATATAAATTGGTTTTCTTTGAATATTTGGATAAAGAATCAATTAGATATTTAACTATTTTGGTGTTTTCAGTATACTTTAGCTATTTCAAACATTTACTTTTGATTATTTGCGTATATTTTCCGAGTATTTTGGAAAACTTAAAGGTATCTTATATATTTTTAATATACATTATATATAAAAATAATGTATATATTTAAGTATATAAATTTATTTTGGATACATTCGGGTACCCAAAATATTTCGGTTCGGATCGGGTTTGGTTTCGGTTCTTTAAATACCGAAATTTTGAACCCGTTCGGATATTTAATCAATTTCGGTTCGGGTTCGGTGCTACTTTTTCGGATCGGGTTCGGTTTGGTTTTTCGGGTTCGGATTTTTTGCCCAGCCCTAATTCGAATAATCGGAATTAAATCGAGAACCAAACCAAAAACCGAACGGATAAAATATTCAAAAAAACAAGTTTCAATCTTTTGATATAAGATATAAAATGTCAACAAATCTACTTGGATGCGGGTTGGACAGGAAGAGTGAAACCATTATTACCACTATACAACGTTATCTTTTTATCTACTTTATGATATTATAAATATATACTAGATTTTGATCCGCTCGCCCGCGCGGGTGTACTTCTCAAAATTATATTGCTATTTATTTTCACGTTAATATCAGGGCTAGGCAAAAAAAAATCTGAATCCGAAGAAACCTAGTCGAAACCGATCCGAAAAAAATAGTACCAAACCCTAATCAATTTTGGTATTTAGAGGGCCAAAACTGAATCCAATATGAACTGAAGTATTTCGGGTATCCAAATTAATGTATCTGAAATATATTTATATCCATAATATAATATTTTTAATTTGGTTTAAATACTTGAGAATATATACAAATAGTCAAAGAAAAATATCTAAAATAGTTAAAGTATACTCAAAACACCAAAATACTTGAAAAAATATTGATTATCTATCCAAATATTTAAACCAAACATATTTATATGTTAATTTTATGTATTTTGACATGTTATTAAATTTATATGTAATATATAATTTTGTTTATAGATTTTGATAAAATTAAAGTATATAATGAATTTTAAAATTTCAAAAATAATTTAAAAGGATTACCCAAACCCGAGCTGAACCCGCAAAGATCAAAATCGAACCCTGACCAAAATGTAGAAATATTTGAATGGGACTGACATTTTTGACCCCGGAAACCCGAAACTCAAATAGATTTGAATCGAACCTGAATTGGTATCTGAACGTCCATCCTTAGTCACTATTATATATCATATATGTGTCATCATATAATTAAATGTATTTTATATAACCGTCATATAAGTAATCATATAATTAATACTATTTTATATGTACCATCATATAAATAATTACTTATATTATATTATTTTGGACTTTGTAATGTATTTTTCTTATATATATTGAGAATATTTTTTAATAATAGTCATTGGAAAATGTTTTAGTAAAAATAATTTTTTGAATATATGTGTATTTTTGAATCAATTTTTAATATAAATAAATTTAATTTATATTTTGATTTGAAATATGTACATAAAGTTTAAATTTTTTTATGATTATTTTAGAGAAAAACGTTTTTAAGTAAGTATATTGACCCATTTTCGTATATTTTAAAACAGACTCAAATAGATAGTTTCTAATAATATAAAGAACTTTCAATTTTTTTAGTAACATAAGCTAATTACTATTTTTAATATACTGCTGCTATTCAAACGAACCTCCTTCTAAAAATGATATCCATATTTACAAACAAAACTGTTTTTTTTAACTACTATCCATGTTTCCAAACTAATCTTTTAAAAAAAAATGTTATCCATGTTTCCAAACAAATATTTTTTAAAAAACATGTTATCCATGTTTTCAAACAAACATATTTTTAAATTTACTATTCATGTTTTCAAACAATATAATTTATATCTTTGTTTTAATATTATAGATAAAATAGACATAGATTCCCACACAGTTTTAAAAACCGGTTGAACCGGTTGGACCGATCTGACCGTTGATCCAACTATAGTTCTGAGTCAATGTCCGGTACGATTTTGAAAACAATGATAAATATATTATTTTGAGCTAAATGTATTATTAATATATTATGTTGTTTTGGGACAAATTTAAAATCAGTTAAAAAGGTGATCAACTTACAAATATTTTAATTGATAAATAGTTAAATTTATTATTGATATATTATGTTGTTTTGTAATTTTAAAATATTTAATAGTTGATATTATTTCTTTTATATACTTTAAATTTATAAGATTGTTTAAAAATTATAAATAATGATGGTTCTCAAAAGTGATTCACGTTGGCATATTCAACATTTTCTTTTTTTTTTTTTGAATAAATCATTTCTTTTATGGTTAGAGAATATTTAGGTAGATAGATAGTTAATGATAATTTTAAATGGATAGTTATTATTTAAAGGAATGACACAAGTTGGTAAATACTAAGAAAAATCAAGGGTTATTTCTCATTTGTACTTCACTTTTAATAGGATAGATAGTATTAGACCACTTATATTAATATGTTAATTAATATATTTTGTATATACTGATTCACATATTAAATGGAAATCCACTGAAACAGAACTCAAACTTCTTAGGAGGGTGTATTCAACCGAGAGTTTCAGGTGATTTGTATTAAAATGATAAATCAACTGTTATTCAAACATGAATTTTAAAAACTCATTTAAAATCCACTGTTATTGAACTTGATATTTCGTAAAGTACTCTGAAATCCACTGTTATTGAAAATATTTTAAGTTGTGGAGTTTTAAAGTTTTGAGTTGATTTTAGGGTGTTTGGGTGGAGTTTCTTAGTTAAAAAATTAAAACTCAAATCTCATTGTTTTAGTTGATATTCTAGAATAGTTTAACAAAAATCACCTAAATCTCTACAACTTATTAAAATCATCTAAAACTCCATTAAAAATCAAATCACTTCAAATGTTAAATTGAATATATCCCTCTTAATGTCAGTGTATTCTCTGTTACGTACCTGTCACATCTCTCAGCTCTGTTTCGTTTCTTCTCAAACTCAAATGTCTTACCCTTTTGAGGGAAAAGATACAGAGAACATACAAGCTGGAGACAGTGAGCGTTATCTAGATAACCCACATGAACACATAAGCAAAAACTTATGTACAAATCAAACTTGTAGTCATGTCCTTTCAGTTTACTGCTCTGTATGCTTTAGTCCATTTCACTTTCTGTGGGTTTCTCTACACCTTGAAGTTCTTGTGGCATTTGCACCTACAGAACTGGATATCTGCAAATGGTAGAAGAAAGATAGCACAAGCTCTTTCTCTTGAATTCAATCAGATTGTTTTGCAAAATTATTATTATCTTTACGTTGGGAAAATCCAAGAGAGGAATACTAAGAAAACCTATCCCCTACTGCCTATATATTAAAGGAGAAATATTTTTAAGGGATTTCCTTAAACGGATTGATGAGGTCGATGACGTGTATTCACGACATGTCTTTATTTCAGAAAAATCTGACGTGTCAACTCGAGAGCGTTTCTCTTCAAAATCATGAAATTAATGCTAACTACAACTTTCCTTTTTGAAAATTTAGCTGCATAATATGTCGATGGAAGAAGCTTTTACGTGAAAAACTACATCTTTCAACTGCATATCGAACCTTAAACAAAAGGGAAAATAGAAAAAGTTTGAGTTCTATGGAAAATCTGGTTTAAGCTAGGTGTTTTTGTAGTCAAAACAGAATAAAACAGAATGGAGTTTTGCTGTTTCAGAAACGAAACACATTGATAGAAAAATTAGGTGGGCGCTTGTATCACCTTCGTGTTGTGATGATAGTTCTTAATGATCAAGTTGATGAAAAGCCAATTGGGTCTAGAGAGTCATTGTGAAAATAGTTATTATCTATCACTTGGAATCATCAAACTCACGTACAATGCCGATGTTCTAAGTCGAAGAGATTATTTGTGAATTGTGATAATAAGATTTAGTTAAGTCAACTTGCAAAGACAAAGGACAAAACTTTGTACTAACATTCATTTTCTGATCTTTCAATTTGCAAAGAAAAAGCTCATAGTATGTTTTTCTACTATCTCTAAATTGTTTCGTGCTACAAAAGTTCTACCCGTTTACACATAGGTTCTCAGCATGTCCCCTCGGTAGCCAGTCCACCCAGAAACTCAAAATGTATAAGATTCTGATCCTGAACATTCAATCCTACAAAGACAAAGCTCTCAAAGATCAGTTTTAAAAGTTTCACCGATTATACAAAGCTTCTACAGGGACATTGTACGTGAGTTTAGCAACAGTGCTCCAATGTACTGTGAGTTAATACATTAGTTAAACCTGGAAAGACAAAGCTCTTACATATCAGTTTTTGTGCTAAACCTTGCCACCCGTTATAAAAGAGAGTATTGTTTAGTTTAGAGTGTTCCATATCAAAATGAACATGCTGCAAAGGTTGAATGATCAGTGTTTGTGCTAGAAATTGTAAAACCTTTGACAATTTCCAACAAACCAACAGATATGTCCTCTCTTAAACAAACATGTCATCTCATGAGAATCAATCATGCAAAATTCAATGTATATAATTAAATATTATTTTTCATATATCAAGGTTTCGCACCAACGTAATTTCATGGTGTAATTATATCAAGGTTTACTTACATTACATACACTATTTCTAGGTTTCAATTGGGCACTGATGACTCAAAACGTTCATGATATGAAGGTGTAATCATCAGTGTACGTTCAAATACATGCCATAAAAATCTTTTATCGTGTTCTCCTCATGAAATTTGACCATGCACAATTTCATGTATCTAATTTTTCTTAATATATATCATGAATTCTTCAAATACATGCCATCTTTTGCAAATTTTAAATATGACATTTGTAATGATCAAACAATAAGACGCATTAATAACTTATATATTTTATCAGAGTTTGGATTAAAAATATTAAAATAATATGTTAATACTAATAAAAATTTTGATTACAAAAATGCTAATATTTAAAGTAAAATACAAAGTTTCAGGTTTTCGGACCGGTCCTAACCCAAACGGCTTAAGCACAAAATATCCAAAGCTCAAATGGGCTAAGCCCGGAAGGTCCGATTTTTTGGGGCTTATAAAACTAAGTCCAAACCCGGTAATTTTTAGGGCCATGCGGGTTTAGGATGTGGGCTTTGACCCTAATTGACATGTCTATGTTAAAGTAAAGTATTAAAAAAATTATAGAACATGTTTTGTAATAAAAATTCACTTGATGACCACATTACGATTTTTATAGATATAAAAAGTGATAAAAAGTTTAAGTCCAAATCGATCATGTTCATCGTAAATTTAAAATAGATTTTGGTACACAATTTCAATTACAATTACAAATGCATAACCCAACATATAGATATATATGATTATATAAAGAAAACATAACTGTATGCATATTAAAAAAATTCAAAAACATATACATATTTAATTTGTCAATACTATATATTTTTAAATTTTATTATATAAGCTCACCCTGCGGAAAGCGCAGGTCTTATCCTAGCGATTAAGTTAATGGATCAGAATGTGTTTTGGTTTAAAAATTGTTGAATACCCTAAATAAATATGAACCATCATCACTTTCATTTAAAACTTTTGCTACAATAAAAATATAGGATTGGACAAAATATGAATCCAAAAACCCGAACCAAATTCAATCTGAAAAGTAGTACTGAACTTTAACCAAAACTGGTTACATATTCGACCGATTTAAATATTTAGTATTTAGAGAACCGGAACCGAATTCGATCCGAACCAACATATTTCGGGTGTCCAAGTATATTCGAACCAGATATGTATACTTAAATATATTAATTATTTTTAAATTTAATATCTAAAAGAATATACAAAATATATAAGTTATTTTTAAGTTTTCCAAATACCTGGAAATATATAAAAATAAAGTACATGTTTAAAATAGGTAAACAATACTAAAAATACCCAAAATACTTAAAATGTCTATTGATTTTTATTCAAATATTTAAGCTAAACAAATTTTAATGTTACATTTATGTATTTTGGCATAAATTATTCAAATTTATATATTATATATTATTTTTTATTTTTTTAGATTTTATAAACTAAAAATATATATGAACTTTAATTTAAAAATAAATAAATGAGTTATTAAAATCTAAACCGAACCCGCAAAAATCCGAAGCAAACTGAATCCGCAAATATCCGAACTTAACTGAACCAAACTGAACCAAATGATACCCGAATACCCATCTTTAATCAAGCGTAAAAAGTTATCGATAGAAAATAGATATTACTTATAATATTTAAATATATTGCAGTTAAAAAAACTCACTCCGTGCAAGGCGCGGGTTATCATCTAGTATAATAGTAAACAGTTGTATCCAAAGTAAGACCTATTCTTATATGTACGGTTTATGTAAAACTCTAACGTCGTCTTTTGTTTTTTGGGCCATTAAAAATAAACACTATTCAAAAATAAATTATGTATCAGATATGGGAATCCGAATCGAATTATTTTCATAACGCATATATAATATATCGCAGATATTTACTAAGTACTAACTTTGACTTTTCGGATATATTTGTGAAGAATGGATAATGAATACTTTACTTAGTGAGAAATCAAAGAATCAGAGTAATAATGCCAAAAAGGAGAGAAAATCATATTGTTATGCTAACAAAAAGATTGCACTTCAGTATTTATAAGTACTATTACGTAATTTTTTTTTCTTTTTTTCTGGTGTTCCAAAAATTAAAAATAAATTATGTATCAGATATGGGAATCCGAATCGAATTATTTTCATAACGCATATATAATATCGCAGATATTTACTAACTTTGACATTTCGGATATATTTGTGAAGAATGGATAACGAATACTTTACTTAGTGAGAAATCAAAGAATCAGAGTAATAATGCAAAAAAAGGAGAGAAAATCATATTGTTATGCTAACAAAAAGATTGCACTTCAGTATTTATAAGTACTATTACGCGTTACGTAATCATTGTTCTCTGTAGAACTGTTCAACCTCTTGTATCTGTGTATTTCGTGCGAGGTAAAGAGACACTTGTCTGTCGATAATTAAACTATGATCAATTTTCATTCTTTTATCAAAATGGAATGTGAATGATCTGAGGATATAAGTTAGATTCCAAAATTTTGGTCGTGATCTGTTGCAATATTTTGTGATTCTAGCTGCTATTGCTTTTTTTTTAAGTTAGATTCCAAAATTTTGGTCGTGATCTATTGCAATATTTTGTGATTCTAGCTGCTATTGCCTTTTTTTTTCTTTTTGGTATTCTGCTATTTGCTGCTTGTTTGTGTAATTGTGTTTGTTGGTAGTTAAGATGATTTAGAGAATTTGTTTTTTTTGATTACATAGTTCTGGAGTGTCTTTTTGAGACTTGTCGATTGATTATTCAATATGTTTTTGCATAATTAAGCACTTGCCAATTTGAAGTTATGGTTGGAGATAAACCAACTACGAGTAATGCACTTGACTATCTAAAGATTGTGAAGAAAACATATCAAGATAAAGTTGAAGTATACGAGTCCTTTCTTGAGGTGATGAAGGACTTCAAAGCTCTGAGGTAACCTTCATGCTAATGATTTGTTTTGCTCCTTCGTTAGTTTCACTCTTACTGGAATCTGATTATATTTTTTATGGTAGAATGGATACGTGTGGTGTCATATTAAGAGTAAAGGAACTCTTTAAGGAGGAAAAAGAACTGCTTTTGGGTTTTAATATATTTTTGCCAAAAGGTTTCGAGATAACCATCGAAGGTGACCAAACTCTACCAGATAACGTTGACTTTGACGAGGCAATTAGTTATATGAAGAAGGTCAGGGTAGGTGCACCAAATTTGCAATGAAGAAAATTATAATTTACAATTTAATTTTTTTTTTTGTTTTAAGTTTTCTGAGACATTTTTATTTATTATTTTAATATGTATCATTCGATGTGTTATTTTATGGTTTTGCTAAATTTTATATATCAATTGATCCGTAGACAAGGTTTCAGGGGAATAATATGCATGCGTACATCTCTTTTTTGGATATTTTGAACATGTACAAGAAGGAAAAGAAAAGCATAGTTGAAATCTACAATGAGGTATATGTTCATATTTGTGCATTGGAACTCTTTTTTCTTTTTCTTTTGTTTAAAATGGTCATTTTCATATTCTTGTCTTGGAGGTGGCTGTTCTTTTCCGGGATCATCAAGATTTGCTCGCGGAGTTTGCCAACTTTCTCCCTCACTATAGATGAAGATGATATTATAGAGAATGATGATTCGTGTATGCAATGCATGTCGTAGTTCGAGCAACCCTATCTCCTATCTGCTTTCCATCTTGTTGACTCTAAATGCAAAATTATAATAGGAATCACTACACCAAAACTTAGAAGATTTGTCATGTCCGAGTTTGTCATCTGCAATTCAATCATCATTGATGAATTTTATTTTCATGCAAACTAATTGTGAACCATCATTATAAGAACCATCATTAGGTTGGGTTTTTCAATTACAAGAAGGATTTAGTCTCCAAGGAATTCATCGAGAAATCTCACTGGCTAATATCGAACTTTATAGTATGATATGGGTGCTCATGTGCCTATAAGATATCATTGGTTTTAAAATTCATTTATCACTGATTCACATGAGTTAGTTAGTCTATAGCTAGCAGATTGGATTACTAGTAAAAGCTTCTTTTTCCATGCGCATGTTGAAAGATGTACTTGGTGCTATTAATTTTATGGAAAATTGTCGAAACGGAACAAAAAAAACTGCATGATTGTCTATTTCGTATCAAAACATTTTTTTCTATTTTATCTCACTTTTATCTTTTCTATTACTGAAAATTAATGAAATAAATAGTTTTATGGATCAAAAAATAATAAAAAATATAAACAATTAACAAAAAAACACTAATATACACAAAAGGGTATTTTTTGGTTGAAAAGCTTAATAAATAAAAATTTTAAATTACGTTTTACTAAAAGTAGATTGCGTCTTCTACAGAAAATGAATTAGTAGAAAACAAATTCTAGATTAAACATGTTCATCTACTTTTTTTAGAACGAACAATCTACTTTTTAAAAATTCTAAATAAGTGGAATATGAATTCTATTATTCGTTATATAGCCATTTTCCTGTGGAATGCATGTTCTACTTTTATGAAGTATTCTTAAGTTTCCGGAATGTGAAATCTAGAATCTACTCATACGTGTCTACATGAGGTAGAAATTGCATTTAAGATTTTTTGTCACTGTTCTAAAAAAGTAAAATGTGTTGTAAGTAAAGAAGAGAAGAGAAGAGAAGAGAGGAATTGGTGTGTCTTATTCCATGAATAATGATCTACTTATATAGGATACAATAGCTTGGAGACAAAGCTTAACTTGGAGTGGGGAACAAGTATATCTAGAACTTTCCATATGGACATCACTACAATATTTATAACACTTCCCTTGATGTCCAATATGTCGAAATGCTTTCAAAACGCCGTAGATGCTGCCTCGTTAAAAACCGAGATTGTAATGCCATAACCGTCTAGAGTTTGTAATGTGTTTGGAATACTGCCTCGTTAAAACCTTTCCATGGTAAACCCAAAAACCCAATGTGGTAAAAACGGGAAGCCATGGATAGGAAAAAGAGTACAGCCGCATTACTTCCCCTGAAATGAACATCACTGAAGGCTTCTCAGTGATCGCATACCAATCTGCTGCATAAGCTTCCTGAGCGTGCATGTTGGTAATGCCTAAGTGAAGAGGTCGGCTGAGTTCTCGCTGGATCTGACTTAGAGTACCTTGACCTCTCCTTCTTTCTGAAGATCGTGGGTGAAAAAGAACTTGGGGAGAACATGTTTAGTCTTGTCACCCTTGATGTAACCATCTTTGAGCTGAGCTATGCATGGCCGCATTGTCTTCGTAAAGAACGGTCGGCTCGTCTTTACCATCCGTGATCCCACATGCTGTCCGAATATGGTGTGTCATGAGTCTCAATCAGACACACTCTCTGCTTGCTTCATGGATCGCCAATATATCCGAGTGATTGGATGATGTGGCTGATATAGTCTGCTTGACTGATCTCCATGAAATGGTCGTGCCTCCATATGTGAAAACATAGCCGGTTTGGGACTTAGCACTGTGTGGATCGGACTGGTAACCTGCATCAACAAAATGCTTTCATGATATTCATGGTCCATTAGGATCATATGGTTTATCTCTCTTAGATAAATTCGACCATGAATGTCTTTGTATGTCCATGATCTGTCCGGATCATGACATCATTCATAATCCATCCGGATTATGTTCTTGTCCACTATATATCTTATTCATATCCTTTGACCAAAACTCTTTATGAATTTTAGTATATGTCCACGGCCTGTTCATGAAGTGGCTATTGTGTTATAGTTTGAAGTTTAATCAAAACTAAGCCACTTTTTGGTCAATAGGACGTTCCTCTCACTTGATGGTTTAGGTCGGATTTAAGACCTAGAGGAACTGGTCGGAACAAGCTGGACGGGATGGATTGGTCGGGACCAATGATGATTAAGGTCGAACTAGGTCGGACATGATCCTAGTCGGTATGGTTCCCTTTGGTCGTGAATCCGATGGATTCTCAGACCATTTGATCAATCTATTCTTGGTACGTTGGATCATAGATCCCAACATTCATATACGGCTAATGATCTCTACTATAGATCATCGTAGTCTCTTCATAGCCTTTCCAAGAATCAATCATCTTAATCATCCTTTCTTTAAGTATAAACACAAGGAATATATTGACTACTATATGGACTGATTTGAAACGTTCTTATAGAACTTTCTACTAAGCATCACTTAGTCTTATCATATCGTGTGTATGCAGCTGCATTTCAGTCCATGAACAACGCAGGAACGATGTTGTTCTATGAGAACTTCTTTCTCATCTTTCAAGGTATCTTATATTACCTTTATATCCAGTGAGATATCCAATGTCTACTACATCTTTCTTAGATGTCCAGATTTCGATATTGGGTAGTAGCATTCACCACATTAGGAATTTATTTCCTTGTTCCTTAGTCCCTGTGAGTATCCTTGTGTGATCAAGCCATTCCATTGAATGCTTTATGTAGCAACATGTACGACCACTTGTTTGTACTTTCATGTTCTACTGCTCACGATTTTCTTTTCCTCACAAGACTCATCTGTTCACTGGTTAGATGGCGTCTCACTTATGTATTTGGCCAATACGCCCATCTCATACATTCTTTGGGTTTAACTCCACGTCTCATTCTATGAGTACTCTTACGTGGGTTAGTGATCCTCGCATATCTCTTATGCTCAAGTGCTTTCTCTTTATCACTTATGAGTGTGTGTATGTGTCGACACTTTATATAATGTTCCATCGCGTTCTATCGCGTTCTAGACATGATACAATCGATTGAGATTTTATTATTATCAGGATCATTGAATACTTTGTAGTTTGCAAGGCTACATTGTATGATACCTGTACCTTAGGACCGGCCGGTCTTATCTCATTGTCTAGTATGGTTTCTCTTTCATGAACCCGAATCTATCATTATGAGCACCTTAACTTTTCTATTCGTGGTTCATTATATATGGAACATTCTGGTCTATCTTGTATAGACTTTTACAGCAACTTGATTATGTCTCTACTAGGACATTTATATAGTGGTGCTAAGCTGGTATGACTTAGTCATTCTTTCGGGTCTGTCTGGCTATCATTCTTTCTTTGTTTATGAACGTCCAATATATATATATCTGGTCCGAGGATCTTTGCCAAGACTTGGATGGTTAAAACCATTCCACTTTTACTTTCTATTTACCAGCTTATAGCTTTCTCCATGATGTTGGATAGTCGGATTCATCTTGTATGTAATCCGTGTACCTTGGCCACAATATGATCACCTTTGTTTGGCTCATGGTCTCACTGAATTCGTGGGAGAAAGATCATGTTCTCTTATCCAACATATATTCCCGATTTTCATCTCATCCTTAGATGAGGTATTCCATCCTAGATGGCACATAGGTATGTGGTGGTTTATTCATAGACTCTTAGGATGGTCTATATCTGGATTATGACCCTTTATCATCTTTAGACGGGAATATCTATGCTCACTTTATATGGCCTGATGTATCTTATCTTTCATACATGTATTCTTGTGGTGTACCCAAGCTTATAGACTTTTGAAGTCTCAACCTTATAGGTTATGCCTTTTACGGCCAAGCTATAATGCCTTATGGCCTTCAGCCATGCTTATCATGTTCGGGTTTTATAGTATGGTCATGGACCACACGGAGTGTTTATTTCTCCCCCTCATGAACATGCTATAAAGTACGTTTGTTTGTCCTCACTTAAACGTAATGCTTGGACGGTCAGCATGGTTTTAGACCATGATACACGAATTTGTGGTCTGGTCATGATCACGGGTTTTGTTCTTACTATCCTCATGATCAGATTATACTTTCGTGTTGCTTGGAACAATGAAGCCTACTGAGTTTCCCTTGTGTACATGTTTCACAACGTGAGATCTTATGGGATAACTCTTTGTGCCTTATTAATCAAGTTCAGACCAGGATGGCTAATCCGGTCATGCCATAAAGTGTATAAATTCGTTGGTGAACCTTACTGGTTACCTAGGCTTTTATGCCTTATCACACCGATCCTTAGCATAGTATTAGATCAGTAGGGAGAATGTAGTCTCGACCTCTTTATATGTATGCCTTTGGCGATTTTCATAAGCTAAAAGAAACATTTCCTTTTGCTTTGCTCTGCCCATTGGTTTATTATTGAAACCATTTTGATGTGGCTTGTAATGCCATTTCGACCTTTACTCCCTCCTCGACCATGATTGGATCTACAACCACGGTTATTGTGGTATCCTTGTCCACGGCCAGTGGGGATTTTGGGTCTCTCTCAATGGGTCTTAGGTGATAAATTTCGTGCCTCTTAAGGCCATGCCTTAGGCGTGGTGGTCTAGACATACTCTTCTCGAGTTTTCATTCTCATTTGTCAATCAAAAATATTTTTCAAGCAAATCAATCAAGATAAAAGAAAAACTTTTATTAATGCTATGAAATTTGAATGACAAATTATATTTAAAACAAAACACCAAATCATAAGTATGAAATCAGAATGTCAAAAGGCTTAAACAATAGCCGGCCAGTCCATAATAACATCTTGGACGTGGCTCACATTTGGTTCTCTATTCAATGAATAAACCAATCTCATCATCTATATGAGTCCACCCGAATTTTCTTTTCTTAGCTTCTTCAGCATCACCGTATATCATCTCACATTGATACTCGGCACTTATCTCCATAACATAGTCGAGTTTGTCGAGGTTGACTTTCCTTTTCTGCTTCTTTTCCTCAAGAGCTGAAAGGTATGAGAGAAGGTCGTAATAGGTTGTGAAACCTTTAGCCTTCTGTGATAACAACACTTCCTTTGAATGGATCGTGTCACGAGTCTTGCTTAACAAGTCATAGTTTGTTATCACTTCACCACATAGTTTAAGACTATAGGTGATTCTCATAAGATCAAAGTGATAGTCATCCACGGATTCATAATCCTGGAACCTCAGAGCCTTCCATTCTTTCATGGACTCATCTAGTAATGGCTCGAAGAACATGGTGTTCAATCTCGACCAGAGATCGTAAGGATCGTTGATGTAACTGCACTCATCATACAGATCCTTCACGAGATGCTTTCTCATTATCAAAACAGCTCTACGCCTTTCATATGCAAGGGTATCATTGCCGTATTTGATACACTTCCCAAGTCCTTTAGACTTTAAATCGGCTGAAGTGTTCATCGCCCAATCAAGGTAATTGTCTCCATTGAGATCAAGGGCTGGGTAATCCGAGTGATGGAGTCTCGACATCTGAATCATATCAAAATGATTTGTGTTAGTACATACAATTTCTGATGCCATTGGCTATCCAAGAAATAAAAGGCACTCGGCCAGTATGTAAACAATAAAGCCATATGGCTTGTGTGACCAATGCCATTCGGCTATTACACAATTAAATCACATTGCCAGCAAACAAATAAGAGGGCCATACGGCCAGTTTGCATTCTCTTTAGAAATTTACTTTCTCATAACTCATCCATCACTTAATCAACTTATTTGATTTATAAATCCCTTGAAAATAGTGGGATGGAAGAGTGCATGGTTTAGCCATACCATATGGTATGCTACATCGACCCATGCGATTTAATGGTCTAGTAGTACCATTCGGTACACATCCTCGACCAAATAAAACGGATCGTGATTTAGCTGCACTGTGGTGCGCATCATCCATCACCGGTGATTGTGGATCACCGTGGATCATCGAGGATCACCGTGGATCACCTTGGATCACTGATCATCGTAGATTATCGCGGATCATCGAGGATCATCATGGATCATAGATCAACGCGGATCATCGTGGATGATCACCGTGAATCATAGGTGAAAAATCTAGTTGCACCTGAGGGTGAACATCATCGACCATTGATTTTGTTTTATGGTCTAATCGTACTTAAGAGTACGTATCATCGACCTTTACTTCATATGGTCTAGTCATACCTATTGGTATGCATCATTGACTTAAAAGAAAATCATGGTCTAGCCACACTATGGTGTGCATCATCGACCAAAAGATGTGGAAAACATTAACCTTATGTTTTGTTTGGACATATAGCGTGTCATCCTTAAAGGGGTATCACTTGTTGTCCATACAAAACGAAAGTCATGTAATCACATGCTTTATATTTTAGGATTTAGGGTTTCTTAAAATCAGATTTAAACTTTAAGGATTAGGGTTTAAAATTCAAATCTGTTTTTAGGATTAGGTTAAACATTGACCTTAAATTTGTTTGGACATATAGCGTGTCATCCTTAAAGGGGTATCACTTGTTGTCCATACAAAACTAAAGTCATGTAAAACTATTAAGGGTTTAGGGTTTTGATTTTAAAATAAACAGAACTAAAATCAACCAAATCAAATCGCAAAATTTTTTAATCGGATTTAAGATGAAGAGAAGTTTGAAAACCCGAATTGCTTGAACCACAAGTAAAGATTAGGGTTCTTGAGATCTTACCTTAATCTTTGCCGATCTTTTCTCCTTGGTTCCTCTTTTAGAAACCTTAAATAATCAACAATGAAAGTTTCAAAGTTGGATTAGTATGAGATCTAAGAACAATAGAAATCGAAATTAAGAGAGATAAAGGAGTTGGCGGCTATTAGGGTTTTGGATGATCTTTGACGGCGCGGCTTGCACTGGGAGGTGACGGCGCGTCTGGAGTCGGATTGATGCGTGGTCTGCGGCGCTGGATTCGTCTCGTCAAGAGCTTCAATTTGATATATTACTCGCCGTCTGGATCCTTACGGTTAGGGAGATATGACGGTTTAAAGTTGCGGCTGAAATTAAGGTTTTGTGGTCGCTGGATTTTAGCTAGGGTTTAGAGTCTCGTGCTGATAACGTGTTGTAAGTAAAGAAGAGAAGAGAAGAGAAGAAGAGGAATTGGTGTGTCTTATTCCATGAATAATGATCTACTTATATAGGATAAATAGCTTGGAGACAAAGCTTAACTTGGAGTGGGGAACAAGTTAATCTAGAACTTTCCAATGGACATCACTACAATATTTATAA
>NC_079517.1:11204888-11277527 GCF_000801105.2 Raphanus sativus
AAAATGAGAAAAATTTGAAAATATAAATTTTAGCTTCTTTACATAATAAAATAACGAAATGAAATGGGTTTACAGTGTAAGTCGGGGACGATCATAAACGATGGAGGTGGGTCAGATAAATGAAATGGGCCCCAATCAATAGAGAGAATACTAACGAAACGAGGCCCAAAACGAAATCATGATCCAACTCGTAGAAAGACAGGTTTGAGGTAAGCTGACATAGCCTATTGGGGTTATTAACTAGCCGTGGGAAAAAAACTGGAACCGAATCTAACTGAAATACACTAAACGGAAACCGAACCAAAACCCTCAAAAAATATCCGAATGGTTCCTATATTTCAATATTCGAATTAGGGCTGGGCATTCGGGTACCCATTCGGGTTTCGGTTCAGTCCATTCGGGTTTCGGGTTTTTGGGGTCAAAGATTTCAGCCCCATTCAGATATTTCTAAATTTTGGTTCGGATCCGGTTCGGATCTTTGCGGGTTCGGTTCGGGTTCGGATAACCCATTTAAAATGTTTTTAAATTTTCAAAATTCATTATATACTTTAAATTTTCAAAATCTATAAGAAAGATAATATATTACATATAAATTTTTATAACATATATGTCAAAATACCTTAATTTAACATATAAATTGGTTTTCTTTGAATATTTGGATAAAGAATCAATTAGATATTTAACTATTTTGGTGTTTTCAGTATACTTTAGCTATTTCAAACATTTACTTTTGATTATTTGCGTATATTTTCCGAGTATTTTGGAAAACTTAAAGGTATCTTATATATTTTTAATATACATTATATATAAAAATAATGTATATATTTAAGTATATAAATTTATTTTGGATACATTCGGGTACCCAAAATATTTCGGTTCGGATCGGGTTTGGTTTCGGTTCTTTAAATACCGAAATTTTGAACCCGTTCGGATATTTAATCAATTTCGGTTCGGGTTCGGTGCTACTTTTTCGGATCGGGTTCGGTTTGGTTTTTCGGGTTCGGATTTTTTGCCCAGCCCTAATTCGAATAATCGGAATTAAATCGAGAACCAAACCAAAAACCGAACGGATAAAATATTCAAAAAAACAAGTTTCAATCTTTTGATATAAGATATAAAATGTCAACAAATCTACTTGGATGCGGGTTGGACAGGAAGAGTGAAACCATTATTACCACTATACAACGTTATCTTTTTATCTACTTTATGATATTATAAATATATACTAGATTTTGATCCGCTCGCCCGCGCGGGTGTACTTCTCAAAATTATATTGCTATTTATTTTCACGTTAATATCAGGGCTAGGCAAAAAAAAATCTGAATCCGAAGAAACCTAGTCGAAACCGATCCGAAAAAAATAGTACCAAACCCTAATCAATTTTGGTATTTAGAGGGCCAAAACTGAATCCAATATGAACTGAAGTATTTCGGGTATCCAAATTAATGTATCTGAAATATATTTATATCCATAATATAATATTTTTAATTTGGTTTAAATACTTGAGAATATATACAAATAGTCAAAGAAAAATATCTAAAATAGTTAAAGTATACTCAAAACACCAAAATACTTGAAAAAATATTGATTATCTATCCAAATATTTAAACCAAACATATTTATATGTTAATTTTATGTATTTTGACATGTTATTAAATTTATATGTAATATATAATTTTGTTTATAGATTTTGATAAAATTAAAGTATATAATGAATTTTAAAATTTCAAAAATAATTTAAAAGGATTACCCAAACCCGAGCTGAACCCGCAAAGATCAAAATCGAACCCTGACCAAAATGTAGAAATATTTGAATGGGACTGACATTTTTGACCCCGGAAACCCGAAACTCAAATAGATTTGAATCGAACCTGAATTGGTATCTGAACGTCCATCCTTAGTCACTATTATATATCATATATGTGTCATCATATAATTAAATGTATTTTATATAACCGTCATATAAGTAATCATATAATTAATACTATTTTATATGTACCATCATATAAATAATTACTTATATTATATTATTTTGGACTTTGTAATGTATTTTTCTTATATATATTGAGAATATTTTTTAATAATAGTCATTGGAAAATGTTTTAGTAAAAATAATTTTTTGAATATATGTGTATTTTTGAATCAATTTTTAATATAAATAATTTTAATTTATATTTTGATTTGAAATATGTACATAAAGTTTAAATTTTTTATGATTATTTTAGAGAAAAACGTTTTTAAGTAAGTATATTGACCCATTTTCGTATATTTTAAAACAGACTCAAATAGATAGTTTCTAATAATATAAAGAACTTTCAATTTTTTTAGTAACATAAGCTAATTACTATTTTTAATATACTGCTGCTATTCAAACGAACCTCCTTCTAAAAATGATATCCATATTTACAAACAAAACTGTTTTTTTTAACTACTATCCATGTTTCCAAACTAATCTTTTAAAAAAAAATGTTATCCATGTTTCCAAACAAATATTTTTTAAAAAACATGTTATCCATGTTTTCAAACAAACATATTTTTAAATTTACTATTCATGTTTTCAAACAATATAATTTATATCTTTGTTTTAATATTATAGATAAAATAGACATAGATTCCCACACAGTTTTAAAAACCGGTTGAACCGGTTGGACCGATCTGACCGTTGATCCAACTATAGTTCTGAGTCAATGTCCGGTACGATTTTGAAAACAATGATAAATATATTATTTTGAGCTAAATGTATTATTAATATATTATGTTGTTTTGGGACAAATTTAAAATCAGTTAAAAAGGTGATCAACTTACAAATATTTTAATTGATAAATAGTTAAATTTATTATTGATATATTATGTTGTTTTGTAATTTTAAAATATTTAATAGTTGATATTATTCTTTTATATACTTTAAATTTATAAGATTGTTTAAAAATTATAAATAATGATGGTTCTCAAAAGTGATTCACGTTGGCATATTCAACATTTTCTTTTTTTTTTTTTGAATAAATCATTTCTTTTATGGTTAGAGAATATTTAGGTAGATAGATAGTTAATGATAATTTTAAATGGATAGTTATTATTTAAAGGAATGACACAAGTTGGTAAATACTAAGAAAAATCAAGGGTTATTTCTCATTTGTACTTCACTTTTAATAGGATAGATAGTATTAGACCACTTATATTAATATGTTAATTAATATATTTTGTATATACTGATTCACATATTAAATGGAAATCCACTGAAACAGAACTCAAACTTCTTAGGAGGGTGTATTCAACCGAGAGTTTCAGGTGATTTGTATTAAAATGATAAATCAACTGTTATTCAAACATGAATTTTAAAAACTCATTTAAAATCCACTGTTATTGAACTTGATATTTCGTAAAGTACTCTGAAATCCACTGTTATTGAAAATATTTTAAGTTGTGGAGTTTTAAAGTTTTGAGTTGATTTTAGGGTGTTTGGGTGGAGTTTCTTAGTTAAAAAATTAAAACTCAAATCTCATTGTTTTAGTTGATATTCTAGAATAGTTTAACAAAAATCACCTAAATCTCTACAACTTATTAAAATCATCTAAAACTCCATTAAAAATCAAATCACTTCAAATGTTAAATTGAATATATCCCTCTTAATGTCAGTGTATTCTCTGTTACGTACCTGTCACATCTCTCAGCTCTGTTTCGTTTCTTCTCAAACTCAAATGTCTTACCCTTTTGAGGGAAAAGATACAGAGAACATACAAGCTGGAGACAGTGAGCGTTATCTAGATAACCCACATGAACACATAAGCAAAAACTTATGTACAAATCAAACTTGTAGTCATGTCCTTTCAGTTTACTGCTCTGTATGCTTTAGTCCATTTCACTTTCTGTGGGTTTCTCTACACCTTGAAGTTCTTGTGGCATTTGCACCTACAGAACTGGATATCTGCAAATGGTAGAAGAAAGATAGCACAAGCTCTTTCTCTTGAATTCAATCAGATTGTTTTGCAAAATTATTATTATCTTTACGTTGGGAAAATCCAAGAGAGGAATACTAAGAAAACCTATCCCCTACTGCCTATATATTAAAGGAGAAATATTTTTAAGGGATTTCCTTAAACGGATTGATGAGGTCGATGACGTGTATTCACGACATGTCTTTATTTCAGAAAAATCTGACGTGTCAACTCGAGAGCGTTTCTCTTCAAAATCATGAAATTAATGCTAACTACAACTTTCCTTTTTGAAAATTTAGCTGCATAATATGTCGATGGAAGAAGCTTTTACGTGAAAAACTACATCTTTCAACTGCATATCGAACCTTAAACAAAAGGGAAAATAGAAAAAGTTTGAGTTCTATGGAAAATCTGGTTTAAGCTAGGTGTTTTTGTAGTCAAAACAGAATAAAACAGAATGGAGTTTTGCTGTTTCAGAAACGAAACACATTGATAGAAAAATTAGGTGGGCGCTTGTATCACCTTCGTGTTGTGATGATAGTTCTTAATGATCAAGTTGATGAAAAGCCAATTGGGTCTAGAGAGTCATTGTGAAAATAGTTATTATCTATCACTTGGAATCATCAAACTCACGTACAATGCCGATGTTCTAAGTCGAAGAGATTATTTGTGAATTGTGATAATAAGATTTAGTTAAGTCAACTTGCAAAGACAAAGGACAAAACTTTGTACTAACATTCATTTTCTGATCTTTCAATTTGCAAAGAAAAAGCTCATAGTATGTTTTTCTACTATCTCTAAATTGTTTCGTGCTACAAAAGTTCTACCCGTTTACACATAGGTTCTCAGCATGTCCCCTCGGTAGCCAGTCCACCCAGAAACTCAAAATGTATAAGATTCTGATCCTGAACATTCAATCCTACAAAGACAAAGCTCTCAAAGATCAGTTTTAAAAGTTTCACCGATTATACAAAGCTTCTACAGGGACATTGTACGTGAGTTTAGCAACAGTGCTCCAATGTACTGTGAGTTAATACATTAGTTAAACCTGGAAAGACAAAGCTCTTACATATCAGTTTTTGTGCTAAACCTTGCCACCCGTTATAAAAGAGAGTATTGTTTAGTTTAGAGTGTTCCATATCAAAATGAACATGCTGCAAAGGTTGAATGATCAGTGTTTGTGCTAGAAATTGTAAAACCTTTGACAATTTCCAACAAACCAACAGATATGTCCTCTCTTAAACAAACATGTCATCTCATGAGAATCAATCATGCAAAATTCAATGTATATAATTAAATATTATTTTTCATATATCAAGGTTTCGCACCAACGTAATTTCATGGTGTAATTATATCAAGGTTTACTTACATTACATACACTATTTCTAGGTTTCAATTGGGCACTGATGACTCAAAACGTTCATGATATGAAGGTGTAATCATCAGTGTACGTTCAAATACATGCCATAAAAATCTTTTATCGTGTTCTCCTCATGAAATTTGACCATGCACAATTTCATGTATCTAATTTTTCTTAATATATATCATGAATTCTTCAAATACATGCCATCTTTTGCAAATTTTAAAATATGACATTTGTAATGATCAAACAATAAGACGCATTAATAACTTATATATTTTATCAGAGTTTGGATTAAAAATATTAAAATAATATGTTAATACTAATAAAAATTTTGATTACAAAAATGCTAATATTTAAAGTAAAATACAAAGTTTCAGGTTTTCGGACCGGTCCTAACCCAAACGGCTTAAGCACAAAATATCCAAAGCTCAAATGGGCTAAGCCCGGAAGGTCCGATTTTTTGGGGCTTATAAAACTAAGTCCAAACCCGGTAATTTTTAGGGCCATGCGGGTTTAGGATGTGGGCTTTGACCCTAATTGACATGTCTATGTTAAAGTAAAGTATTAAAAAAATTATAGAACATGTTTTGTAATAAAAATTCACTTGATGACCACATTACGATTTTTATAGATATAAAAAGTGATAAAAAGTTTAAGTCCAAATCGATCATGTTCATCGTAAATTTAAAATAGATTTTGGTACACAATTTCAATTACAATTACAAATGCATAACCCAACATATAGATATATATGATTATATAAAGAAAACATAACTGTATGCATATTAAAAAAATTCAAAAACATATACATATTTAATTTGTCAATACTATATATTTTTAAATTTTATTATATAAGCTCACCCTGCGGAAAGCGCAGGTCTTATCCTAGCGATTAAGTTAATGGATCAGAATGTGTTTTGGTTTAAAAATTGTTGAATACCCTAAATAAATATGAACCATCATCACTTTCATTTAAAACTTTTGCTACAATAAAAATATAGGATTGGACAAAATATGAATCCAAAAACCCGAACCAAATTCAATCTGAAAAGTAGTACTGAACTTTAACCAAAACTGGTTACATATTCGACCGATTTAAATATTTAGTATTTAGAGAACCGGAACCGAATTCGATCCGAACCAACATATTTCGGGTGTCCAAGTATATTCGAACCAGATATGTATACTTAAATATATTAATTATTTTTAAATTTAATATCTAAAAGAATATACAAAATATATAAGTTATTTTTAAGTTTTCCAAATACCTGGAAATATATAAAAATAAAGTACATGTTTAAAATAGGTAAACAATACTAAAAATACCCAAAATACTTAAAATGTCTATTGATTTTTATTCAAATATTTAAGCTAAACAAATTTTAATGTTACATTTATGTATTTTGGCATAAATTATTCAAATTTATATATTATATATTATTTTTTATTTTTTTAGATTTTATAAACTAAAAATATATATGAACTTTAATTTAAAAATAAATAAATGAGTTATTAAAATCTAAACCGAACCCGCAAAAATCCGAAGCAAACTGAATCCGCAAATATCCGAACTTAACTGAACCAAACTGAACCAAATGATACCCGAATACCCATCTTTAATCAAGCGTAAAAAGTTATCGATAGAAAATAGATATTACTTATAATATTTAAATATATTGCAGTTAAAAAAACTCACTCCGTGCAAGGCGCGGGTTATCATCTAGTATAATAGTAAACAGTTGTATCCAAAGTAAGACCTATTCTTATATGTACGGTTTATGTAAAACTCTAACGTCGTCTTTTGTTTTTTGGGCCATTAAAAATAAACACTATTCAAAAATAAATTATGTATCAGATATGGGAATCCGAATCGAATTATTTTCATAACGCATATATAATATATCGCAGATATTTACTAAGTACTAACTTTGACTTTTCGGATATATTTGTGAAGAATGGATAATGAATACTTTACTTAGTGAGAAATCAAAGAATCAGAGTAATAATGCCAAAAAGGAGAGAAAATCATATTGTTATGCTAACAAAAAGATTGCACTTCAGTATTTATAAGTACTATTACGTAATTTTTTTTTCTTTTTTTCTGGTGTTCCAAAAAATTAAAAATAAATTATGTATCAGATATGGGAATCCGAATCGAATTATTTTCATAACGCATATATAATATCGCAGATATTTACTAACTTTGACATTTCGGATATATTTGTGAAGAATGGATAACGAATACTTTACTTAGTGAGAAATCAAAGAATCAGAGTAATAATGCAAAAAAAGGAGAGAAAATCATATTGTTATGCTAACAAAAAGATTGCACTTCAGTATTTATAAGTACTATTACGCGTTACGTAATCATTGTTCTCTGTAGAACTGTTCAACCTCTTGTATCTGTGTATTTCGTGCGAGGTAAAGAGACACTTGTCTGTCGATAATTAAACTATGATCAATTTTCATTCTTTTATCAAAATGGAATGTGAATGATCTGAGGATATAAGTTAGATTCCAAAATTTTGGTCGTGATCTGTTGCAATATTTTGTGATTCTAGCTGCTATTGCTTTTTTTTTAAGTTAGATTCCAAAATTTTGGTCGTGATCTATTGCAATATTTTGTGATTCTAGCTGCTATTGCCTTTTTTTTTCTTTTTGGTATTCTGCTATTTGCTGCTTGTTTGTGTAATTGTGTTTGTTGGTAGTTAAGATGATTTAGAGAATTTGTTTTTTTGATTACATAGTTCTGGAGTGTCTTTTTGAGACTTGTCGATTGATTATTCAATATGTTTTTGCATAATTAAGCACTTGCCAATTTGAAGTTATGGTTGGAGATAAACCAACTACGAGTAATGCACTTGACTATCTAAAGATTGTGAAGAAAACATATCAAGATAAAGTTGAAGTATACGAGTCCTTTCTTGAGGTGATGAAGGACTTCAAAGCTCTGAGGTAACCTTCATGCTAATGATTTGTTTTGCTCCTTCGTTAGTTTCACTCTTACTGGAATCTGATTATATTTTTTATGGTAGAATGGATACGTGTGGTGTCATATTAAGAGTAAAGGAACTCTTTAAGGAGGAAAAAGAACTGCTTTTGGGTTTTAATATATTTTTGCCAAAAGGTTTCGAGATAACCATCGAAGGTGACCAAACTCTACCAGATAACGTTGACTTTGACGAGGCAATTAGTTATATGAAGAAGGTCAGGGTAGGTGCACCAAATTTGCAATGAAGAAAATTATAATTTACAATTTAATTTTTTTTTTTTGTTTTAAGTTTTCTGAGACATTTTTATTTATTATTATTAATATGTATCATTCGATGTGTTATTTTATGGTTTTGCTAAATTTATATATCAATTGATCCGTAGACAAGGTTTCAGGGGAATAATATGCATGCGTACATCTCTTTTTTGGATATTTTGAACATGTACAAGAAGGAAAAGAAAAGCATAGTTGAAATCTACAATGAGGTATATGTTCATATTTGTGCATTGGAACTCTTTTTTCTTTTTCTTTTGTTTAAAATGGTCATTTTCATATTCTTGTCTTGGAGGTGGCTGTTCTTTTCCGGGATCATCAAGATTTGCTCGCGGAGTTTGCCAACTTTCTCCCTCACTATAGATGAAGATGATATTATAGAGAATGATGATTCGTGTATGCAATGCATGTCGTAGTTCGAGCAACCCTATCTCCTATCTGCTTTCCATCTTGTTGACTCTAAATGCAAAATTATAATAGGAATCACTACACCAAAACTTAGAAGATTTGTCATGTCCGAGTTTGTCATCTGCAATTCAATCATCATTGATGAATTTTATTTTCATGCAAACTAATTGTGAACCATCATTATAAGAACCATCATTAGGTTGGGTTTTTCAATTACAAGAAGGATTTAGTCTCCAAGGAATTCATCGAGAAATCTCACTGGCTAATATCGAACTTTATAGTATGATATGGGTGCTCATGTGCCTATAAGATATCATTGGTTTTAAAATTCATTTATCACTGATTCACATGAGTTAGTTAGTCTATAGCTAGCAGATTGGATTACTAGTAAAAGCTTCTTTTTCCATGCGCATGTTGAAAGATGTACTTGGTGCTATTAATTTTATGGAAAATTGTCGAAACGGAACAAAAAAACTGCATGATTGTCTATTTCGTATCAAAACATTTTTTTCTATTTTATCTCACTTTTATCTTTTCTATTACTGAAAATTAATGAAATAAATAGTTTTATGGATCAAAAAATAATAAAAAATATAAACAATTAACAAAAAACACTAATATACACAAAAGGGTATTTTTTTGGTTGAAAAGCTTAATAAATAAAAATTTTAAATTACGTTTTACTAAAAGTAGATTGCGTCTTCTACAGAAAATGAATTAGTAGAAAACAAATTCTAGATTAAACATGTTCATCTACTTTTTTTAGAACGAACAATCTACTTTTTATTAAAATTCTAAATAAGTGGAATATGAATTCTATTATTCGTTATATAGCCATTTTCCTGTGGAATGCATGTTCTACTTTTATGAAGTATTCTTAAGTTTCCGGAATGTGAAATCTAGAATCTACTCATACGTGTCTACATGAGGTAGAAATTGCATTTAAGATTTTTGTCACTGTTCTAAAAAAGTAAAATGTGTTGTAAGTAAAGAAGAGAAGAGAAGAGAAGAGAGGAATTGGTGTGTCTTATTCCATGAATAATGATCTACTTATATAGGATACAATAGCTTGGAGACAAAGCTTAACTTGGAGTGGGGAACAAGTATATCTAGAACTTTCCATATGGACATCACTACAATATTTATAACACTTCCCCTTGATGTCCAATATGTCGAAATGCTTTCAAAACGCCGTAGATGCTGCCTCGTTAAAAACCGAGATTGTAATGCCATAACCGTCTAGAGTTTGTAATGTGTTTGGAATACTGCCTCGTTAAAACCTTTCCATGGTAAACCCAAAAACCCAATGTGGTAAAAACGGGAAGCCATGGATAGGAAAAAGAGTACAGCCGCATTACTTCCCCTGAAATGAACATCACTGAAGGCTTCTCAGTGATCGCATACCAATCTGCTGCATAAGCTTCCTGAGCGTGCATGTTGGTAATGCCTAAGTGAAGAGGTCGGCTGAGTTCTCGCTGGATCTGACTTAGAGTACCTTGACCTCTCCTTCTTTCTGAAGATCGTGGGTGAAAAAGAACTTGGGGAGAACATGTTTAGTCTTGTCACCCTTGATGTAACCATCTTTGAGCTGAGCTATGCATGGCGCATTGTCTTCGTAAAGAACGGTCGGCTCGTCTTTACCATCCGTGATCCCACATGCTGTCCGAATATGGTGTGTCATGAGTCTCAATCAGACACACTCTCTGCTTGCTTCATGGATCGCCAATATATCCGAGTGATTGGATGATGTGGCTGATATAGTCTGCTTGACTGATCTCCATGAAATGGTCGTGCCTCCATATGTGAAAACATAGCCGGTTTGGGACTTAGCACTGTGTGGATCGGACTGGTAACCTGCATCAACAAAATGCTTTCATGATATTCATGGTCGATTAGGATCATATGGTTTATCTCTCTTAGATAAATTCGACCATGAATGTCTTTGTATGTCCATGATCTGTCCGGATCATGACATCATTCATAATCCATCCGGATTATGTTCTTGTCCACTATATATCTTATTCATATCCTTTGACCAAAACTCTTTATGAATTTTTAGTATATGTCCACGGCCTGTTCATGAAGTGGCTATTGTGTTATAGTTTGAAGTTTAATCAAAACTAAGCCACTTTTTGGTCAATAGGACGTTCCTCTCACTTGATGGTTTAGGTCGGATTTAAGACCTAGAGGAACTGGTCGGAACAAGCTGGACGGGATGGATTGGTCGGGACCAATGATGATTAAGGTCGAACTAGGTCGGACATGATCCTAGTCGGTATGGTTCCCTTTGGTCGTGAATCCGATGGATTCTCAGACCATTTGATCAATCTATTCTTGGTACGTTGGATCATAGATCCCAACATTCATATACGGCTAATGATCTCTACTATAGATCATCGTAGTCTCTTCATAGCCTTTCCAAGAATCAATCATCTTAATCATCCTTTCTTTAAGTATAAACACAAGGAATATATTGACTACTATATGGACTGATTTGAAACGTTCTTATAGAACTTTCTACTAAGCATCACTTAGTCTTATCATATCGTGTGTATGCAGCTGCATTTCAGTCCATGAACAACGCAGGAACGATGTTGTTCTATGAGAACTTCTTTCTCATCTTTCAAGGTATCTTATATTACCTTTATATCCAGTGAGATATCCAATGTCTACTACATCTTTCTTAGATGTCCAGATTTCGATATTGGGTAGTAGCATTCACCACATTAGGAATTTATTTCCTTGTTCCTTAGTCCCTGTGAGTATCCTTGTGTGATCAAGCCATTCCATTGAATGCTTTATGTAGCAACATGTACGACCACTTGTTTGTACTTTCATGTTCTACTGCTCACGATTTTCTTTTCCTCACAAGACTCATCTGTTCACTGGTTAGATGGCGTCTCACTTATGTATTTGGCCAATACGCCCATCTCATACATTCTTTGGGTTTAACTCCACGTCTCATTCTATGAGTACTCTTACGTGGGTTAGTGATCCTCGCATATCTCTTATGCTCAAGTGCTTTCTCTTTATCACTTATGAGTGTGTGTATGTGTCGACACTTTATATAATGTTCCATCGCGTTCTATCGCGTTCTAGACATGATACAATCGATTGAGATTTTATTATTATCAGGATCATTGAATACTTTGTAGTTTGCAAGGCTACATTGTATGATACCTGTACCTTAGGACCGGCCGGTCTTATCTCATTGTCTAGTATGGTTTCTCTTTCATGAACCCGAATCTATCATTATGAGCACCTTAACTTTTCTATTCGTGGTTCATTATATATGGAACATTCTGGTCTATCTTGTATAGACTTTTACAGCAACTTGATTATGTCTCTACTAGGACATTTATATAGTGGTGCTAAGCTGGTATGACTTAGTCATTCTTTCGGGTCTGTCTGGCTATCATTCTTTCTTTGTTTATGAACGTCCAATATATATATATATCTGGTCCGAGGATCTTTGCCAAGACTTGGATGGTTAAAACCATTCCACTTTTACTTTCTATTTACCAGCTTATAGCTTTCTCCATGATGTTGGATAGTCGGATTCATCTTGTATGTAATCCGTGTACCTTGGCCACAATATGATCACCTTTGTTTGGCTCATGGTCTCACTGAATTCGTGGGAGAAAGATCATGTTCTCTTATCCAACATATATTCCCGATTTTCATCTCATCCTTAGATGAGGTATTCCATCCTAGATGGCACATAGGTATGTGGTGGTTTATTCATAGACTCTTAGGATGGTCTATATCTGGATTATGACCCTTTATCATCTTTAGACGGGAATATCTATGCTCACTTTATATGGCCTGATGTAACTTATCTTTCATACATGTATTCTTGTGGTGTACCCAAGCTTATAGACTTTTGAAGTCTCAACCTTATAGGTTATGCCTTTTACGGCCAAGCTATAATGCCTTATGGCCTTCAGCCATGCTTATCATGTTCGGGTTTTATAGTATGGTCATGGACCACACGGAGTGTTTATTCTCCCCCTCATGAACATGCTATAAAGTACGTTTGTTTGTCCTCACTTAAACGTAATGCTTGGACGGTCAGCATGGTTTTAGACCATGATACACGAATTTGTGGTCTGGTCATGATCACGGGTTTTGTTCTTACTATCCTCATGATCAGATTATACTTTCGTGTTGCTTGGAACAATGAAGCCTACTGAGTTTCCCTTGTGTACATGTTTCACAACGTGAGATCTTATGGGATAACTCTTTGTGCCTTATTAATCAAGTTCAGACCAGGATGGCTAATCCGGTCATGCCATAAAGTGTATAAATTCGTTGGTGAACCTTACTGGTTACCTAGGCTTTTATGCCTTATCACACCGATCCTTAGCATAGTATTAGATCAGTAGGGAGAATGTAGTCTCGACCTCTTTTATATGTATGCCTTTGGCGATTTTCATAAGCTAAAAGAAACATTTCCTTTTGCTTTGCTCTGCCCATTGGTTTATTATTGAAACCATTTTGATGTGGCTTGTAATGCCATTTCGACCTTTACTCCCTCCTCGACCATGATTGGATCTACAACCACGGTTATTGTGGTATCCTTGTCCACGGCCAGTGGGGATTTTGGGTCTCTCTCAATGGGTCTTAGGTGATAAATTTCGTGCCTCTTAAGGCCATGCCTTAGGCGTGGTGGTCTAGACATACTCTTCTCGAGTTTTCATTCTCATTTGTCAATCAAAAATATTTTTCAAGCAAATCAATCAAGATAAAAGAAAAACTTTTATTAATGCTATGAAATTTGAATGACAAATTATATTTAAAACAAAACACCAAATCATAAGTATGAAATCAGAATGTCAAAAGGCTTAAACAATAGCCGGCCAGTCCATAATAACATCTTGGACATGGCTCACATTTGGTTCTCTATTCAATGAATAAACCAATCTCATCATCTATATGAGTCCACCCGAATTTTCTTTTCTTAGCTTCTTCAGCATCACCGTATATCATCTCACATTGATACTCGGCACTTATCTCCATAACATAGTCGAGTTTGTCGAGGTTGACTTTCCTTTTCTGCTTCTTTTCCTCAAGAGCTGAAAGGTATGAGAGAAGGTCGTAATAGGTTGTGAAACCTTTAGCCTTCTGTGATAACAACACTTCCTTTGAATGGATCGTGTCACGAGTCTTGCTTAACAAGTCATAGTTTGTTATCACTACACCACATAGTTTAAGACTATAGGTGATTCTCATAAGATCAAAGTGATAGTCATCCACGGATTCATAATCCTGGAACCTCAGAGCCTTCCATTCTTTCATGGACTCATCTAGTAATGGCTCGAAGAACATGGTGTTCAATCTCGACCAGAGATCGTAAGGATCGTTGATGTAACTGCACTCATCATACAGATCCTTCACGAGATGCTTTCTCATTATCAAAACAGCTCTACGCCTTTCATATGCAAGGGTATCATTGCCGTATTTGATACACTTCCCAAGTCCTTTAGACTTTAAATCGGCTGAAGTGTTCATCGCCCAATCAAGGTAATTGTCTCCATTGAGATCAAGGGCTGGGTAATCCGAGTGATGGAGTCTCGACATCTGAATCATATCAAAATGATTTGTGTTAGTACATACAATTTCTGATGCCATTAGCTATCCAAGAAATAAAAGGCACTCGGCCAGTATGTAAACAATAAAGCCATATGGCTTGTGTGACCAATGTCATTCGGCTATTACACAATTAAATCACATTGCCAGCAAACAAATAAGAGGGTCATACGGCCAGTTTGCATTCTCTTTAGAAATTTACTTTCTCATAACTCATCCATCACTTAATCAACTTATTTGATTTATAAATCCCTTGAAAATAGTGGGATGGAAGAGTGCATGGTTTAGCCATACCATATGGTATGCTACATCGACCCATGCGATTTAATGGTCTAGTAGTACCATTCGGTACACATCCTCGACCAAATAAAACGGATCGTGATTTAGCTGCACTGTGGTGCGCATCATCCATCACCGGTGATTGTGGATCACCGTGGATCATCGAGGATCACCGTGGATCACCTTGGATCACTGATCATCGTAGATTATCGCGGATCATCGAGGATCATCATGGATCATAGATCAACGCGGATCATCGTGGATGATCACCGTGAATCATAGGTGAAAAATCTAGTTGCACCTGAGGGTGAACATCATCGACCATTGATTTTGTTTTATGGTCTAATCGTACTTAAGAGTACGTATCATCGACCTTTACTTCATATGGTCTAGTCATACCTATTGGTATGCATCATTGACTTAAAAGAAAATCATGGTCTAGCCACACTATGGTGTGCATCATCGACCAAAAGATGTGGAAAACATTAACCTTATGTTTTGTTTGGACATATAGCGTGTCATCCTTAAAGGGGTATCACTTGTTGTCCATACAAAACGAAAGTCATGTAATCACATGCTTTATATTTTAGGATTTAAGGTTTCTTAAAATCAGATTTAAACTTTAAGGATTAGGGTTTAAAATTCAAATCTGTTTTTAGGATTAGGTTAAACATTGACCTTAAATTTTGTTTGGACATATAGCGTGTCATCCTTAAAGGGGTATCACTTGTTGTCCATACAAAACTAAAGTCATGTAAAACTATTAAGGGTTTAGGGTTTTGATTTTAAAATAAACAGAACTAAAATCAACCAAATCAAATCGCAAAATTTTTAAATCGGATTTAAGATGAAGAGAAGTTTGAAACCCGAATTGCTTGAACCACAAGTAAAGATTAGGGTTCTTGAGATCTTACCTTAATCTTTGCCGATATTTTCTCCTTGGTTCCTCTTTTAGAAACCTTAAATAATCAACAATGAAAGTTTCAAAGTTGGATTAGTATGAGATCTAAGAACAATAGAAATCGAAATTAAGAGAGATAAGGAGTTGGCGGCTATTAGGGTTTTGGATGATCTTTGACGGCGCGGCTTGCACTGGGAGGTGACGGCGCGTCTGGAGTCGGATTGATGCGTGGTCTGCGGCGCTGGATTCGTCTCGTCAAGAGCTTCAATTTGATATATTACTCGCCGTCTGGATCCTTACGGTTAGGGAGATATGACGGTTTAAAGTTGCGGCTGAAATTAAGGTTTTTGTGGTCGCTGGATTTTAGCTAGGGTTTAGAGTCTCGTGCTGATAACGTGTTGTAAGTAAAGAAGAGAAGAGAAGAGAAGAGAGGAATTGGTGTGTCTTATTCCATGAATAATGATCTACTTATATAGGATACAATAGCTTGGAGACAAAGCTTAACTTGGAGTGGGGAACAAGTATATCTAGAACTTTCCATATGGACATCACTACAATATTTATAACAAAATGTGCCTTATACGGATAAGAAAATATGTTATTGTGAAAATTAAGGAAATTTCAGTGAAGTAAATATTCTAAAAATATTCTAAAAATATTCTAACTTCTTAAAACGTGTTTTGATCAATTTTTTTTTCAAAATAAATGATTTTGCATTTTCTTCTTCATCAATCTATAATTTCTCTCTAGTTTGTCTTGTGATTTTCACAAACTCTTGTTCTATTTTATTTTTTTAAGTTTAATAAGACTAAAAATTTTACAAACATTTTAAAATTTTTATAAATATAAAACTTTGTCAAACGTTTTTTATAAAGTTTATTTAACGTTTTTACTAAAACCTTTTTGTAAAGTTTTATTTTTATTTTTTTTAAATTTTATTTTTATTAATTTTTATTAAAAACGTTTTAAAATTTTTTATTTTTATTAAAAAGTTTAATAAAACTAAAAATTTTACAAACATTTTAAACTATTTATAACAATAAACTTTGTAAAATGTTTTTTTATAAAGTTTATTTAATTTTTTTATTAAAACCTTTTTGTAAAGTTTTATTTTTATTTTTATAAAGTTTACAAATTTTATTTTATTAAAAATGTTTGTAAATTTTTTATAAAATAAAACTTTTAAAAACGTTTTTTATAAATTTTATTTAACGTTTTTATTAAAGACTTTTCGTAAATTTTTTTTATTTTTATAATGTTTACAAAGTTTATTTTTATTAAATTTTTATTGAAATATTTTTAAAATTTTATTTTGGTTTCCCTTTTTAAAATGTTTTTAATTTTTTTTTAAATGTATTAGTTTGATGTGTTATTAGATTAATCAAGAGTTGGTTTTGAGATTATAAAGAAATTATATTAAAATGACAACTAAATGATGGTTTTATAATATACGGACAATTATACTGAATTTTTGTTTCATTTTGGCAATTTTGCTTTAATTTTATGTAATAGGTTAGGGTTAACAAATAAGTTTTAAGTTGTGACACTCTATATTTGAAGTTTCAGTGTTCGAAAAAACTTCAAAGTTTTGAAATTTTATTTTGGAAAGTAAAAAATTTCATATTTAAAGTTACAAAGTATCTTTTGGAGATGTTCTAATAATAGATCTATTTCTAAATAGGTCTAAATGGGTTAGTGCAATGGATATCACCTTTGAGGAAGCTATTAGTTTTGTTAGCAATGTCAAGGTAGAGATTTTTATATGGTTGTAACTAAGCAAAGCTATAATTAATATTATCTTTTTACTATTTGCTACTTGCATCTAAAGTATTTGCTTTGTCTGAAGGCAAGGTTTCAGGATAATGATCGAGCATACAAATCTTTTATAGACGGTTTGTATATGTATAGGAAGAACAACAGGTCCCTTAGTGAGGTCTACGAGGAGGTATGTTTGTAGCCATTTGGTATAATGTTTTTCTTTGCTTTTGTTGCCCTTCTTGTCTTAGTTTGATTTCTTCATCTTGCAGTTGGCTATTCTCTTCCGAGACCATCACGATTTGCTTGTTGAGTTCACAAGGTAGCGTCAGTAGTTTTGGACTACCATTTCTCTAATTATTAAACAAATAACAGAACAATTAAAAAGAAATAGCAAAAATAACTTAATCCAAATACGTTTGGTTTGGACTAACATTTCTCTAATTATTTAACTTTCTTGATCCATTACCTATATATATGTGCGCATCAGTATGTGCTTATTTTTCTCTCAGGCATTCTATAACCAAAAATCCGTTACGTGTTTGAGCATCTAGCTATATATTATATAGCTGCAGGAAGAGCATATAATTTCTTCACATCCTGATTCAGACCACGAGAAATCTCGATTGCTTATCTAAGCTTGACTGTTTATACGGTCCAGTAAAGAGCCCAACTCCATTGTATTGTAAACTAAAAGCTGATGGATTAGCGTTTTTGAAAGTATATCATGGGCCGTTAAACAAGGAAAAGATGTAATGTAACATGAAAGAATAAATACACTTAATTAAAAATCAAAGGGGGCGTTCCGAGAATTGAACTCGGGACCTCTCGCACCCTAAGCGAGAATCATACCACTAGACCAAACGCCCAATTTTAGTAATTTCGTCACTTATAAAGTTAATAAACCAAATACTCGAACTAACAAACTATTCTTCTTTGTTAAACCAGATTTTTTTTTTGTTAACCCGATTGTCCGAATTTTCGTAGGAACCCGACTAGCGCCGACCACCGCCCCTACAATCTGAACCACTAAGGGTCCGGAGGGTTTTAAGGCAGCGGCGGCTTCCCGGAGGCCCGAAAAAACCATGTGAAAACTCTGGTGGCCAACGCAGATCGAACCTGCGGAGAACGTATTGGTTTTTCTCTTTTAAACCAGATTTTTTTTTAACAACCTTTTCTTTTTAAAAACCGACATAAATTCAATTTGTATATTAAATACTTATTTAATGTTCGTTCTTGCATTGGAATATTATTGTATCAAGGTGTCTATAAACAAAATCAGTTTTACAACCTAGAATAATTTATTTTCTTCAGAAGTTCAGATTTAACCCAAAAGATCCACCTTATTACCATATATACATACACATAAAAAAACCTAACCATTTTACATGATCGAATTTACTAACTCTTGCACATGACGTTGATAATTTAACTTTTACATGATCTTCCTGATTTATCCTCACAAATCACAAAATTAACAATAACATAACCTCAATTGCGAGGTCTTCAATCCAATGCCTTCTTCCTCTGCCCTATTCCGCAATAAACCATCACCGGCTATAACCGGTAACCTAACCTAGAAGCAACCTAAAACGGCTGGCTTTGAATTGTTTTTGTTTTCATTATTATTCGATTTTCTCATTTCATTTATAACGTCCCAAAAAATAGTGAAGCAGATAACAAGAGATTTGTATTTTTTTAAGAGAAAGAAGATACTGAGAGAAAATAATATTTTCTTAAACTAGTCTTATTTAATACTTTGTTATATTTTTGAAAGATAAATGTTTTGTGCTTAACACATATTACAAATTTTATTTTGATGATTAATTGTTTTAATAATTTTAGAAGTTGTTACGTAAAATATACACAGGTTATGTGGTAATTATAGTACATAGTTTATATGCGGTAATTATAACTAGATTATCTAAATTAATAATTTGATTTAAAAAACTTTATAATTTACTGTTATTAATTTACAGAAAAATGTAAAAATATTAGAATTTTATCTTTTAGAAGGAACCTATTTTTTCTTACAAAACATTATCGAAAGAGTATAATATTACACCATATTAAAAAAAATTACGTAAAAGTATCATTAGAGAAGTCTCTTCTCTCATCTTCATAAAAGAGTTAACTCTGTCTTTATTAGTTTGGTCTGAAAATTTCTGTTTAAAGTCCCTGGTTGTCTCTCTCTCTCTCTCTGCTATGTGTTTCCGTGTGCGTTAAGGAGGAAAGCTTGTGCTTCTAAGCTTCCGTCTCCACGAAATTCGGTAGCTCTCCGATGATCTTTTCTCTGAAGCATTTTTTTTCCCTTCCTAATTCCTTATCTCGAAGCGCCGTAATGTCAAAAATAATCAATCCAAACATTTTTTTTTTTTTAAGTTTGAAAGATCGAATTTTGCAGCTTCATTGTTTACAACTCCTTGTCGATTCAGCTTTGATTGCTCACTAGTTTCTAGATCTATTGCTTGTTTTGCTCTGAGTTGAGATTGCCCTCCGAGTTCTTGATTGGTTTTCAATGTTGTAAAGATTTGATTTGTGGTTCAAAGTCTTCAACTTTACATGAACCCTTCATCAAACTTTGGATGCTAAATTTATGTAATCTTTGCGCTGATCTATGTGGCAAGTTTTCAAATCATGGTTGGAGGAGGAAGTGCGCAGAAGCTAACTACAAATGATGCACTTGCGTATCTCAAGGCAGTCAAGGATAAGTTTCAAGATAATCGCCAAAAGTATGATGAGTTTCTTGAGGTCATGAAAGATTTTAAAGCTCAGAGGTATTATTTGTTTTTTTAGCTCTTTAGTTCAGTTTATTGGGGAATAAGTTTGATTTTTTTTTTTTTTTTGAAAAAATATTGTAGAGTTGATACTAGTGGTGTTATATTGAGGGTGAAAGAGCTGTTCAAAGGGAACAGAGAGCTGATCTTGGGTTTCAATACTTTCTTACCAAAGGGTTTTGAGATAACCCTCTTACCCGAAGAAGATGACCAACCTCTCCCAAAGAAACCTGTTGAGTTTGAGGAAGCTATTAGTTTTGTCAACAAGATTAAGGTTAGAGACTGCACTTCTCCTTTTTCCCTCTTTGCTGCCTCTAAAATTATCATATCGTTTCCTTCTGCAGACAAGATTTCAAGGTGATGACCGTGTATACAAATCGTTCTTAGACATTCTGAATATGTATAGAAAGGAAAACAAGTCCATTACTGAGGTCTACCAGGAGGTATGTTTTGTAGACCTTTTCATGTTATATTGTTTTTTTTTTGGTTGCCTTTCTAGTCTGAGTTTGATATGCTTATCTTGCAGGTGGCTACCCTTTTCCGGGACCATCATGATTTGCTTGTGGAGTTCACTCACTTTCTCCCTGATACTTCGGGAGCTACCTCTACTAATGATATTGTAAAAATGTCTGTACGTGACCGAGGAGGCATTAAATCTCTTCCCGCCATGCGAGACTCTGATAAGGTTCCTCTCTCTGTGATTTTTGTTTCTCTTGAAGTAATTTGTGATATGCTATTGGATATTCGGTACTGAGAGCTGTCACTTGTTTGCGCATTATTGCAGAAGGACCGGGCCATTGCTTCACATACGGACCGTGACCTCAAAACTGAACACATGGACCTAGACCAGGAGAGATCTTTGCTGAAAGAAAGTAAAGAAGACGTTAGACGCATTGAGAAAAAGAATGATTACATGGATGAACAGAAAGGGCAGTTCCTCCACAGTAAAAAGAAGCTGACACTAAGGGATGGCGATTCTAACGAAACCTCGAATCAGGGTAGAGAAGGAGACAAGTTTTGTGGAGCCGTCGCCACTTCATCTACTAAAGATGATAAAGGTAGCTAGGAAAGGCAGATGATAATCGATTCCATGCAGCTTTGCCTGCTAATTCAAATTGACTTGTCTTGTTATGACAGGACATGTCCTAGAACTTGCTTTTGTTGATCGAGTGAAGGCAAAGCTTAATACCTCTGACTACCAAGAGTTCTTACGATGTCTCAATCTCTTTTCAAAGGAAATAATCAGCCAACCGGAACTGCAGTCTTTGGTACGTTGATATGACTGACCTTAATTTGAGAAGATTATGAGAAATCATGTGGAATATTATTGTATCAGGTGAGCAATTTAATTGGAGGATATCCAGAGCTTATGGAAGCCTTCAGAGTCTTTTTGGTTCAGTGTGAAAAGAATGGTAACTCTCTTCTTACATAAAGCAAGTTATAAGGTTACGGTCTAACTAACTTTTGTTTTTCTTTCTGTAGATGGATTACTCTCTGGTATTGTGACTAAGAGTAAGTCTAGCATTAATTTTGGAACATACGTCTGATGTTTCACTTCAGATGCTTTCTGTGGTCTAACTATTGGATTGTTGTGACTACAGAATCCTTGTGGAGTGATGGAAAATGTCCTCAGCCTACTAAGTCACAGGACAAAGATACAGACAGAGAACGTGAGAAGACTGAAAGGTGCAGAGAAAGGGACCGTGAGAAGGATAGGCTAGAAAAGGCGGCAGCGAGCCAGAAATGGGCTAAACCTATCAGCGAACTAGATCTCTCCAACTGTGAACAATGCACTCCTAGTTACCGGTTACTTCCAAAGAATGTATGCTTGCCACGTTTCATCATGAAAGAATCTTCTCCTCTTTTGCTTCATTAGTAAAAGGGCATCTTGTTTTCTTGCAGTATCCAATTCCCATTGCCTTTTTTTTTCTTTTTGGTATTCTGCTATTTGCTGCTTGTTTGTGTAATTGTGTTTGTTGGTAGTTAAGATGATTTAGAGAATTTGTTTTTTTGATTACATAGTTCTGGAGTGTCTTTTTGAGACTTGTCGATTGATTATTCAATATGTTTTTGCATAATTAAGCACTTGCCAATTTGAAGTTATGGTTGGAGATAAACCAACTACGAGTAATGCACTTGACTATCTAAAGATTGTGAAGAAAACATATCAAGATAAAGTTGAAGTATACGAGTCCTTTCTTGAGGTGATGAAGGACTTCAAAGCTCTGAGGTAACCTTCATGCTAATGATTTGTTTTGCTCCTTCGTTAGTTTCACTCTTACTGGAATCTGATTATATTTTTTATGGTAGAATGGATACGTGTGGTGTCATATTAAGAGTAAAGGAACTCTTTAAGGAGGAAAAAGAACTGCTTTTGGGTTTTAATATATTTTTGCCAAAAGGTTTCGAGATAACCATCGAAGGTGACCAAACTCTACCAGATAACGTTGACTTTGACGAGGCAATTAGTTATATGAAGAAGGTCAGGGTAGGTGCACCAAATTTGCAATGAAGAAAATTATAATTTACAATTTAATTTTTTTTTTTTGTTTTAAGTTTTCTGAGACATTTTTATTTATTATTATTAATATGTATCATTCGATGTGTTATTTTATGGTTTTGCTAAATTTATATATCAATTGATCCGTAGACAAGGTTTCAGGGGAATAATATGCATGCGTACATCTCTTTTTTGGATATTTTGAACATGTACAAGAAGGAAAAGAAAAGCATAGTTGAAATCTACAATGAGGTATATGTTCATATTTGTGCATTGGAACTCTTTTTTCTTTTTCTTTTGTTTAAAATGGTCATTTTCATATTCTTGTCTTGGAGGTGGCTGTTCTTTTCCGGGATCATCAAGATTTGCTCGCGGAGTTTGCCAACTTTCTCCCTCACTATAGATGAAGATGATATTATAGAGAATGATGATTCGTGTATGCAATGCATGTCGTAGTTCGAGCAACCCTATCTCCTATCTGCTTTCCATCTTGTTGACTCTAAATGCAAAATTATAATAGGAATCACTACACCAAAACTTAGAAGATTTGTCATGTCCGAGTTTGTCATCTGCAATTCAATCATCATTGATGAATTTTATTTTCATGCAAACTAATTGTGAACCATCATTATAAGAACCATCATTAGGTTGGGTTTTTCAATTACAAGAAGGATTTAGTCTCCAAGGAATTCATCGAGAAATCTCACTGGCTAATATCGAACTTTATAGTATGATATGGGTGCTCATGTGCCTATAAGATATCATTGGTTTTAAAATTCATTTATCACTGATTCACATGAGTTAGTTAGTCTATAGCTAGCAGATTGGATTACTAGTAAAAGCTTCTTTTTCCATGCGCATGTTGAAAGATGTACTTGGTGCTATTAATTTTATGGAAAATTGTCGAAACGGAACAAAAAAACTGCATGATTGTCTATTTCGTATCAAAACATTTTTTTCTATTTTATCTCACTTTTATCTTTTCTATTACTGAAAATTAATGAAATAAATAGTTTTATGGATCAAAAAATAATAAAAAATATAAACAATTAACAAAAAACACTAATATACACAAAAGGGTATTTTTTTGGTTGAAAAGCTTAATAAATAAAAATTTTAAATTACGTTTTACTAAAAGTAGATTGCGTCTTCTACAGAAAATGAATTAGTAGAAAACAAATTCTAGATTAAACATGTTCATCTACTTTTTTAGAACGAACAATCTACTTTTTATTAAAATTCTAAATAAGTGGAATATGAATTCTATTATTCGTTATATAGCCATTTTCCTGTGGAATGCATGTTCTACTTTTATGAAGTATTCTTAAGTTTCCGGAATGTGAAATCTAGAATCTACTCATACGTGTCTACATGAGGTAGAAATTGCATTTAAGATTTTTGTCACTGTTCTAAAAAAGTAAAATGTGCCTTATACGGATAAGAAAATATGTTATTGTGAAAATTAAGGAAATTTCAGTGAAGTAAATATTCTAAAATATTCTAAAAATATTCTAACTTCTTAAAACGTGTTTTGATCAATTTTTTTTTCAAAATAAATGATTTTGCATTTTCTTCTTCATCAATCTATAATTTCTCTCTAGTTTGTCTTGTGATTTTCACAAACTCTTGTTCTATTTTATTTTTTTAAGTTTAATAAGACTAAAAATTTTACAAACATTTTAAAATTTTTATAAATATAAAACTTTGTCAAACGTTTTTATAAAGTTTATTTAACGTTTTTACTAAAACCTTTTTGTAAAGTTTTATTTTTATTTTTTTTTAAATTTTATTTTTATTAATTTTTATTAAAAACGTTTTAAATTTTTTATTTTTATTAAAAAGTTTAATAAAACTAAAAAATTTACAAAACATTTTAAACTATTTATAACAATAAACTTTGTAAAATGTTTTTTATAAAGTTTATTTAATTTTTTTATTAAAACCTTTTTGTAAAGTTTTATTTTTATTTTTATAAAGTTTACAAATTTTATTTTATTAAAAATGTTTGTAAATTTTTTATAAAATAAAACTTTTAAAAACGTTTTTTATAAATTTTATTTAACGTTTTTATTAAAGACTTTTCGTAAATTTTTTTTTATTTTTATAATGTTTACAAAGTTTATTTTTATTAAATTTTTATTGAAATATTTTTAAAATTTTATTTTGGTTTCCCTTTTTAAAATGTTTTTAATTTTTTTTTAAATGTATTAGTTTGATGTGTTATTAGATTAATCAAGAGTTGGTTTTGAGATTATAAAGAAATTATATTAAAATGACAACTAAATGATGGTTTTATAATATACGGACAATTATACTGAATTTTTGTTTCATTTTGGCAATTTTGCTTTAATTTTATGTAATAGGTTAGGGTTAACAAATAAGTTTTAAGTTGTGACACTCTATATTTGAAGTTTCAGTGTTCGAAAAAACTTCAAAGTTTTGAAATTTTATTTTGGAAAGTAAAAAATTTCATATTTAAAGTTACAAAGTATCTTTTGGAGATGTTCTAATAATAGATCTATTTCTAAATAGGTCTAAATGGGTTAGTGCAATGGATATCACCTTTGAGGAAGCTATTAGTTTTGTTAGCAATGTCAAGGTAGAGATTTTTATATGGTTGTAACTAAGCAAAGCTATAATTAATATTATCTTTTTACTATTTGCTACTTGCATCTAAAGTATTTGCTTTGTCTGAAGGCAAGGTTTCAGGATAATGATCGAGCATACAAATCTTTTATAGACGGTTTGTATATGTATAGGAAGAACAACAGGTCCCTTAGTGAGGTCTACGAGGAGGTATGTTTGTAGCCATTTGGTATAATGTTTTTCTTTGCTTTTGTTGCCCTTCTTGTCTTAGTTTGATTTCTTCATCTTGCAGTTGGCTATTCTCTTCCGAGACCATCACGATTTGCTTGTTGAGTTCACAAGGTAGCGTCAGTAGTTTTGGACTACCATTTCTCTAATTATTAAACAAATAACAGAACAATTAAAAAGAAATAGCAAAAATAACTTAATCCAAATACGTTTGGTTTGGACTAACATTTCTCTAATTATTTAACTTTCTTGATCCATTACCTATATATATGTGCGCATCAGTATGTGCTTATTTTTCTCTCAGGCATTCTATAACCAAAAATCCGTTACGTGTTTGAGCATCTAGCTATATATTATATAGCTGCAGGAAGAGCATATAATTTCTTCACATCCTGATTCAGACCACGAGAAATCTCGATTGCTTATCTAAGCTTGACTGTTTATACGGTCCAGTAAAGAGCCCAACTCCATTGTATTGTAAACTAAAAGCTGATGGATTAGCGTTTTTGAAAGTATATCATGGGCCGTTAAACAAGGAAAAGATGTAATGTAACATGAAAGAATAAATACACTTAATTAAAAATCAAAGGGGGCGTTCCGAGAATTGAACTCGGGACCTCTCGCACCCTAAGCGAGAATCATACCACTAGACCAAACGCCCAATTTTAGTAATTTCGTCACTTATAAAGTTAATAAACCAAATACTCGAACTAACAAACTATTCTTCTTTGTTAAACCAGATTTTTTTTTTGTTAACCCGATTGTCCGAATTTTCGTAGGAACCCGACTAGCGCCGACCACCGCCCCTACAATCTGAACCACTAAGGGTCCGGAGGGTTTTAAGGCAGCGGCGGCTTCCCGGAGGCCCGAAAAAACCATGTGAAAACTCTGGTGGCCAACGCAGATCGAACCTGCGGAGAACGTATTGGTTTTTCTCTTTTAAACCAGATTTTTTTTTAACAACCTTTTCTTTTTAAAAACCGACATAAATTCAATTTGTATATTAAATACTTATTTAATGTTCGTTCTTGCATTGGAATATTATTGTATCAAGGTGTCTATAAACAAAATCAGTTTTACAACCTAGAATAATTTATTTTCTTCAGAAGTTCAGATTTAACCCAAAAGATCCACCTTATTACCATATATACATACACATAAAAAAACCTAACCATTTTACATGATCGAATTTACTAACTCTTGCACATGACGTTGATAATTTAACTTTTACATGATCTTCCTGATTTATCCTCACAAATCACAAAATTAACAATAACATAACCTCAATTGCGAGGTCTTCAATCCAATGCCTTCTTCCTCTGCCCTATTCCGCAATAAACCATCACCGGCTATAACCGGTAACCTAACCTAGAAGCAACCTAAAACGGCTGGCTTTGAATTGTTTTTGTTTTCATTATTATTCGATTTTCTCATTTCATTTATAACGTCCCAAAAAATAGTGAAGCAGATAACAAGAGATTTGTATTTTTTTAAGAGAAAGAAGATACTGAGAGAAAATAATATTTTCTTAAACTAGTCTTATTTAATACTTTGTTATATTTTTGAAAGATAAATGTTTTGTGCTTAACACATATTACAAATTTTATTTTGATGATTAATTGTTTTAATAATTTTAGAAGTTGTTACGTAAAATATACACAGGTTATGTGGTAATTATAGTACATAGTTTATATGCGGTAATTATAACTAGATTATCTAAATTAATAATTTGATTTAAAAAACTTTATAATTTACTGTTATTAATTTACAGAAAAATGTAAAAATATTAGAATTTTATCTTTTAGAAGGAACCTATTTTTTCTTACAAAACATTATCGAAAGAGTATAATATTACACCATATTAAAAAAAATTACGTAAAAGTATCATTAGAGAAGTCTCTTCTCTCATCTTCATAAAAGAGTTAACTCTGTCTTTATTAGTTTGGTCTGAAAATTTCTGTTTAAAGTCCCTGGTTGTCTCTCTCTCTCTCTCTGCTATGTGTTTCCGTGTGCGTTAAGGAGGAAAGCTTGTGCTTCTAAGCTTCCGTCTCCACGAAATTCGGTAGCTCTCCGATGATCTTTTCTCTGAAGCATTTTTTTTCCCTTCCTAATTCCTTATCTCGAAGCGCCGTAATGTCAAAAATAATCAATCCAAACATTTTTTTTTTTTTAAGTTTGAAAGATCGAATTTTGCAGCTTCATTGTTTACAACTCCTTGTCGATTCAGCTTTGATTGCTCACTAGTTTCTAGATCTATTGCTTGTTTTGCTCTGAGTTGAGATTGCCCTCCGAGTTCTTGATTGGTTTTCAATGTTGTAAAGATTTGATTTGTGGTTCAAAGTCTTCAACTTTACATGAACCCTTCATCAAACTTTGGATGCTAAATTTATGTAATCTTTGCGCTGATCTATGTGGCAAGTTTTCAAATCATGGTTGGAGGAGGAAGTGCGCAGAAGCTAACTACAAATGATGCACTTGCGTATCTCAAGGCAGTCAAGGATAAGTTTCAAGATAATCGCCAAAAGTATGATGAGTTTCTTGAGGTCATGAAAGATTTTAAAGCTCAGAGGTATTATTTGTTTTTTTAGCTCTTTAGTTCAGTTTATTGGGGAATAAGTTTGATTTTTTTTTTTTTTTTGAAAAAATATTGTAGAGTTGATACTAGTGGTGTTATATTGAGGGTGAAAGAGCTGTTCAAAGGGAACAGAGAGCTGATCTTGGGTTTCAATACTTTCTTACCAAAGGGTTTTGAGATAACCCTCTTACCCGAAGAAGATGACCAACCTCTCCCAAAGAAACCTGTTGAGTTTGAGGAAGCTATTAGTTTTGTCAACAAGATTAAGGTTAGAGACTGCACTTCTCCTTTTTCCCTCTTTGCTGCCTCTAAAATTATCATATCGTTTCCTTCTGCAGACAAGATTTCAAGGTGATGACCGTGTATACAAATCGTTCTTAGACATTCTGAATATGTATAGAAAGGAAAACAAGTCCATTACTGAGGTCTACCAGGAGGTATGTTTTGTAGACCTTTTCATGTTATATTGTTTTTTTTTTGGTTGCCTTTCTAGTCTGAGTTTGATATGCTTATCTTGCAGGTGGCTACCCTTTTCCGGGACCATCATGATTTGCTTGTGGAGTTCACTCACTTTCTCCCTGATACTTCGGGAGCTACCTCTACTAATGATATTGTAAAAATGTCTGTACGTGACCGAGGAGGCATTAAATCTCTTCCCGCCATGCGAGACTCTGATAAGGTTCCTCTCTCTGTGATTTTTGTTTCTCTTGAAGTAATTTGTGATATGCTATTGGATATTCGGTACTGAGAGCTGTCACTTGTTTGCGCATTATTGCAGAAGGACCGGGCCATTGCTTCACATACGGACCGTGACCTCAAAACTGAACACATGGACCTAGACCAGGAGAGATCTTTGCTGAAAGAAAGTAAAGAAGACGTTAGACGCATTGAGAAAAAGAATGATTACATGGATGAACAGAAAGGGCAGTTCCTCCACAGTAAAAAGAAGCTGACACTAAGGGATGGCGATTCTAACGAAACCTCGAATCAGGGTAGAGAAGGAGACAAGTTTTGTGGAGCCGTCGCCACTTCATCTACTAAAGATGATAAAGGTAGCTAGGAAAGGCAGATGATAATCGATTCCATGCAGCTTTGCCTGCTAATTCAAATTGACTTGTCTTGTTATGACAGGACATGTCCTAGAACTTGCTTTTGTTGATCGAGTGAAGGCAAAGCTTAATACCTCTGACTACCAAGAGTTCTTACGATGTCTCAATCTCTTTTCAAAGGAAATAATCAGCCAACCGGAACTGCAGTCTTTGGTACGTTGATATGACTGACCTTAATTTGAGAAGATTATGAGAAATCATGTGGAATATTATTGTATCAGGTGAGCAATTTAATTGGAGGATATCCAGAGCTTATGGAAGCCTTCAGAGTCTTTTTGGTTCAGTGTGAAAAGAATGGTAACTCTCTTCTTACATAAAGCAAGTTATAAGGTTACGGTCTAACTAACTTTTGTTTTTCTTTCTGTAGATGGATTACTCTCTGGTATTGTGACTAAGAGTAAGTCTAGCATTAATTTTGGAACATACGTCTGATGTTTCACTTCAGATGCTTTCTGTGGTCTAACTATTGGATTGTTGTGACTACAGAATCCTTGTGGAGTGATGGAAAATGTCCTCAGCCTACTAAGTCACAGGACAAAGATACAGACAGAGAACGTGAGAAGACTGAAAGGTGCAGAGAAAGGGACCGTGAGAAGGATAGGCTAGAAAAGGCGGCAGCGAGCCAGAAATGGGCTAAACCTATCAGCGAACTAGATCTCTCCAACTGTGAACAATGCACACCCAGTTACCGGTTACTTCCAAAGAATGTATGCAGCTACGGTTCATCATGAAAGAATCTTCCCCTCTTGGTTTATTAAGTTCTTTGCTTCATTAGTTTAAGGGTTGTGTACGTTATTTTGTTTTCGTGCAGTATCCAATTCCTATTGCAAGCCAAAAAGGGGAGATTGGTAGCCAGGTGCTTAATGATCATTGGGTCTCTGTCACTTCAGGAAGTGAAGATTATTCATTTACACACATGCGTAAGAACCAGTACGAAGAGAGCCTCTTCCGTTGTGAAGATGACAGGTTAAGTGTTTTAACTTATACATTTATGTAAAATTTTGGATTTGGTGAATAATTAATTATTTGTTGTTGTGCTTTTAGGTTCGAGCTAGACATGCTATTAGAGTCTGTGAACTCAGCTACGAACCGAGTGGAAGAGTTATTGGCAAAACTTAACAGCAATGAATTGAAAACTGACACTCCCATCTGTATAGAGGATCACCTCACAGGTACAACATCATCATAAAGCTTGAACTCTTCTCTTTCTGACTATAAAGTTTTGTTGTTGTGTTGTGTAGCTCTAAACATAAGGTGCATAGAACGTTTATACGGTGACCACGGGCTAGATGTGATTGATTTGTTAAAGAAGAATGCATATCTTGCTTTACCTGTAATACTGACACGTTTGAAACAGAAGCAAGAAGAATGGGCAAGGTGTCGTTCTGAGTTTAGCAAAGTATGGGCTGATGTATATACCAAGAACTACCACAGATCACTTGATCATCGCAGTTTCTATTTCAAACAGCAGGATTCAAAGAATCTTAGCACAAAAGGTTACTTTGCTTCTCGTTACATCTATACTTACAAAGTGTACACTATTCTTATGTGCTACTATCTTTCACTGCAGCTTTGTTGGCAGAGATAAAAGAGATCTCTGATAAGAAGCGAGGAGAGGATGATGCACTTCTCGCTCTTGCTGCTGGAAACAGACGAACTGTTTCCTCCAACATGAGTTTTGGTTATCCAGATCCTAATCTTCACGAGGATCTGTATCAGCTGATCAAGTATTCATGTGGAGAAATGTGTTCAACAGAACAGCTAGATAAAGTAATGAAAGTATGGACAGAGTTTTTGGAACCAATGTTTGGTGTTCCTTCTCGCCCTCAAGTTGCTGAAGACCGAGAAGATGCTGTCAAGTCTACTACAAAACTGAGCGAGGGCAGTCCTCAAAATGGAGTTAATGTTGCCAGCTCTGTGCGGTCAAATGGCCCTCTAAAAGCCGGTGAAGGTATTCAGTTGCGGCAAGCTACTGACAGTAAGTCCGCAGATGACAACACTCGGAATGATAAAATGCCGAAAACTCAAACCACACCTGACCAAAAGCCCGAAACAAAACAAGCTGTTGCTGTCGAACGTGTGCATATAGATGGATTGATACCTCAAAGGAATGGGAAAACCAGCGCTTTATCCATTGTTGGTAAGATCTTTTGAATTTTTGCTTGATAAGAAGACTCTTGGAGTTCTTGTTTTTAGATGATGAATGGTGTCTTTTCCTTTTGTTTACTTGACCAGGGCTTAGCAATAGTACTCCAAAACCTGGTGGTTTAACCAGTGGAACGGAAATGGATTTGAAACCGAATCACATAAATGGGCCATGTGTGGAGGTATCTCCAAATGGGACAGTGGCGGAAACATCAAGTAATCAAAGATCTAACGAAGTGAGAGTCGAAAGAGAGGAAGGTGAGCTTTCTCCAACAGGAGAATTTGAAGAAGACAACTTTGCAGAGAATGACTTGGAGGCGCTCAGCAATGGTAAAGATGATGCTGGAAATAGCTTAAACCGGGGAAGTAGAGGAGAGAATGATGCTAATGGCAATGATGAAGGTGATGAAAGTGCACCAAGATCATCAGATGGCAGCTTAAACACATCTCATAACGGTGACGTTTCTGGAACTGAGTCTGGTGATGGTGAAGATTGTTTCCCTGAAGATGATAACAAGGCAGAAAGTGAAGGTGAGGCTGAAGAAGAAGTTATGTCTGATGCTGAAGGAGAGAGGCCTGTGTTGCCCATTTCTGCACGAAACCTGCTGCATGTGAAGCCTCTGTCAAAGTATGTTCCTCCTGCTTTACGCGATAAGGACAAAGATGATTCTCAGAAGAGGAACTCACGAGTCTTTTATGGGAATGACTCTTATTACGTTCTTTTCAGGCTTCATCAGGTAAACACATCATCTGCAAATCCATGGGGATAGAGTTTCTTAATGTGAGGCTAACTTTTTGTGTTTACAGATTTTGTATGACAGAATACTATCAGCAAAGATCAACTCATCGTGTCCTGAAAGAAAGTGGAAGACCTCAAATTCAACAAACCCTGTAGATTCCTACGCCAGGTGAGTGTCTCTTGTGGTCTTTTATGGAGATGTGTCTTTGTTGCTGCTTACACATCTAGCTTTTGTTTGGAACAGATTCATGAATGCTCTCTACAACTTGCTTGATGGCACGTCTGATAATTCCAAGTTTGAAGATGACTGCCGAGCAATCATTGGGACACAGTCATATATTCTCTTCACATTAGACAAACTTATCTACAAGCTCATCAAGCATGTAGGTTTTTTCCCTTTGGTGTATTTTTTCTCTATTCTTCACTTGTGATTGAACTGACCAATGTGATCCTTCAGATCCAAGTAGTAGCAGCTGATGAGATGGACAACAAACTACAACAGTTGTATTCATATGAGAAATCAAGAAAGCCTGAAAAGTATATGAATGAGGTTTATTATGAAAACGCTCGTGTTCTTCTTCCTGATGAAGATGTATACCGCATTGAATGTGTAAGAGTTACTTCCACAGATTGGACCAATCTGGAATTATGATGCATGACCTTCATATGATTTGCATCTTTGTTGCTTTTCTGTCTGCAGAAACTTTCAGCACCAACAACATTATCTATTCAGCTTCTGGACTATGGACATGATAAGCCTGATGTGACATCCATTTCCATGGACCCAAATTTTTCAGCTTACCTCCAAAACAAGTTCCTTTCCTGCCAAGCTAATGTGAAAGAGAACCCTCGAATATATCTAAAACGGTAAGTTGACAAAGGACGTTTACATCTTTCTATAAGGTAATGGAGGAAACTAACAATATGCTCTCTTCTTTTCCTCTAGGAATAAGCGTAAAAATGGTGATGACGATGAACTCTCTACCACGGATCGAGTTAAGATCAATAATGGTTTGGAGTGTAAGATAACATGCAGTTCTTCAAAGGTACAGTGCCTTATTCTTTTCTCAACACTCTGTGGAGTTCACATGATAACGACTTTACGCTTAGTCTTTATAAAGCAAATTGTGTGTGTGTGTGTGGATCTTGCAGGTCTCGTATGTATTTGACACAGAGGATGTATTGCATCGTGTGAAGAGGAGGAAGGTTTTGAACCAAAGCAGTGGTTCTTTAATTAGGGAAAAGAGGATACAAAGATACCAAAAACTTCTCACCAACCAATGACAGTTTCTCACTTGCACTCTCAGGCAAAAAAAAAAAGAAGAAGCTCGTGAGTAGAGCAACTTGGTACGCTTTTAAAGACACAAGGTTGCCATTCCTTTTGCTTGTTATACGTCAGGACTGAGATTCTGTCAGAAGAGAAGAATGGCTCTCTCTCTCTCTCTCACTTCTGCTTGCTGTTACCTCTGCTCCTCGTTGAAAATAAAAAGGGGAAGGAGGGGGAGATGAGAAGGATTAAGCTTTCCACAAATTGGTGTATATAAAGCTTTTGTATGTTGTAACATTAACATAAAGTCCCTCTTTTTGTTTGGTACCTATTCTTTTCAACATTAGTCACTTGAATGCAAAATGTGTTATGTATCCCTGACATAGTACGTTCTTTGGACAGAACAGCAGTGGCAAAAACAACAACAACAACATCGTTATTGACTGAGTTTGATAATACATGCAAATGTTTGTGCCAAGTAAGAAGTGATTCTTGGAGGAGTCAATGCAGAGAATACATCAATAAAAAGAGTTCAAGAATGCTACTAATTACATAGTTAATTTTTCTTTCAGTCCAACAATAATAGTCAAAGTCAAGCTTCCTGAATTTATCAACTCCATTTTGCGTTGAATCATCCATTCAATATATATAAACTATCCAAGTACGCAACCCCAAGAAAGAGATGTGGAAAATCTGAGAAGTTTTCAGGTTTATTGGTACTTCATTGATTTTTGTCATAATATTTGAACAAGAGATGAGAATGTAATACGTTTGCACAGAGACTTATCAACCCTCTGATTATCACTGAACCAGCACTGATGATGGCATTAGGGAGTGGATTATTAGTTAATTCTTTGTTCCTATTCCTCAACCATGGTAAGCTTTGAGCTATAATGGTCCAGAGATCTAAAGAACCCACCACCATGGATTAGTTGAACTGACTAGACCCTTTAAATGCCCCTAACGATTATTTGTTTAATCTCCTTCAACTATTTCATTCTCGTTTCCAAGCTTACAAACTTCAAACTTGTGACAATCAACCAACAAAGATAATCAATAAGCATGCACTGAAAGTAAGTTCCACAAAAACAAATGATGCTATAAACCATTGTTAGGTTGTAGTTTTCTTTGCCAATCCAGTGTCAAATTTTGGACATGAAGATAATTTCAAGTCAGTGTGTAGTTTTCTTTGCCAATCCAGTGTCAAATTTTGGATATGAAGATGATTTCAAGTCAGTGTGTGGTTTTAGTCTTTACCGCCCATGAGAAAGAAACGATTCTGTAAAGGTCAATGGAGTAATGGATCTGGATGCAGGTGAATCGGGTGCTTCACCACCACCTTTAATTTCTTGATCTATCATAATGTCAAGTAAGTCATGAGGAAGCTGAGCCACATTATCCAAATACTGAATGACGCTGGACATGCTTGGCCTCATAGATGCTACCGGATGAGTACAGAGTAAGCCAAGCTTCAGAACAAGTACTATTTTCTCCTCAAGATAGTCATGTCCTATCTTATGATCAAGAACCTGCATTATATCTCCGTTCTCCCAACACTCTAGCACCCAATCATTCAGAACCATCTTGCTTTGCGATGCTCGTGGCAAGATTGGTTTTCTTCCACATGTAATCTCTAGCATTACCACTCCAAGTGCAAATACATCAGAGCTTGTACTTGCCTTTCCTGTTCTTGAGAGCTCAGGTGAAATGTATCCAAGTGTGCCTTAGTAAGAATCAAAACCACTGTTAGTGCAAGATCTTTTCTAGGGATAACACATAAATTTCATGTACAACAACTATCTAGCAAGTGTACTTGACATTTTAGGCAGGGTCAGCCCTGAGATTTTGAGTCTTAAACAATTTATTAAGAATTTCAGTACAATTTTTTTTGACAATTTGGAGACCTATTTTTCATATATACTAACTCCAAATTTTTTGGGAGTTCTAAGACTAATTTTCACTTGGCTATAGCCAGAACCAGGTCGTGATATTACTGCATACCTGCCACGTGAGAGGTCTGAGGATCATTACCATGATCGTAAAGCTTTGCAAGACCAAAGTCACCAAGTTTAGCATTCATATTGTCGTCAAGAAGAATGTTGGCTGGCTTAATGTCTCTGTGGATAATGACCTGCATCCATTGTTGGAGTTAGCTTGAAGACTTAATCAAGAAGTTATATGATTCCTAGTTGGATTATGATCTGTATGGATAATGATCATAATATATGTTTTGTGTTTATCAACTAGGAATAGGATTTGTTATGATGACTATATAAGCAAAGCTATGTCGTGAGTTATGTTGTGCGCGAGAGTTGTGAGTTTGAGAGCAAAAGAGCTTTTGTGTTTGAAGTTGTTTACACAAGTTTTGTTTGATTGTTTTTGATTGAATAAGAGAAGGACTTCTTATTACTTTGTGATTCTATATTTGGTATCAGAGCCATACACAAAGTTGTTAAGAAGACTTCATCTAAGCGATCATGAGTGACGTTAAAGATATAATCGTGAAGGATAAGGATAAAGATGCAGGCCCTGGAGCAGTCAAGTTCCCGATGTTAACATCTTCGAACTATACAGTCTGGGCGATGAGGATGAAGATTGCACTCAAGGTCTGTGAAGTATGGGAGACGATAGATGGTGAGTCCAAAGATGTGAAGAAGAATAATATGGCCATCGCCTTCTTATTCCAATCCATACCCGAAGCTTTGATCCTACAAGTGGGTGATATTGACATAGCAAAAAGGGTGTGGGATGCAATAAGAGCAAGGCATGTGGGTGCGGAGCGAGTCAAAGAAGCCAGGCTTCAGACACTTTCATCTGAATTTGACAAACTCAAGATGAAAGACGATGACTCAATTGATGTTTTTGCTGGAAAACTTGCGGAGATTTCTTCAAAGTCTGCTTCATTAGGAGAGACCATTGAAGAACCCAAGCTAGTAAAAAAGTTCTTAAAGAGCTTGCCAAGGAAAAAGTATATCCATATGGTTGCTTCCCTTGAGCAAGTTCTTGACCTTAAAACAACTAGTTTTGAAGATATAGTCGGTAGACTAAAAGCGTATGAGGAGAGAATTACGGAAGAAACAGAGGAGACATCTGATGATCAAGGAAAATTGATGTATGGAGATACAAGTCAAGATGGTTATGGTGGAAGCTACAATAGTGGAAACCGAACTCGTGGCAGAGGAGGTCGCTCTAACTGGAGAGGAAGAGGACGAGGACGTACTAGGTCAGCGTTTCACAGCCAAAGAGATGCATTCAAGCAGAGGCAAAGTGGAGATTTATCTCACATAACATGCTTCAGCTGTGATAAACAAGGCCACTATGCGTCCGACTGTCCGGAGAAGAAGCTGAAACTTCAGGAGATCGTGGAGAATAAGGATGATGACACTCATAATGCTGATGAACTGATGGTACATGAGATAGTATATCTCAATGAAAAGAAGGTAAACCCTGCCATATTTGAAACTAACAATGACATGGAACAAGTTTGGTATCTTGATAATGGCGCCTCAAATCACATGTGTGGAGATCGATTGTTCTTCTGCAAACTTGATGAGACAGTGACAGGTAAAGTACGATTTGGTGACGACTCTAGAGTTGACATTAAAGGTAAAGGGTCTATACGGTTCATATTTGAAGGAGGAGAGAAGAAAACACTGAATAATGTCTACTACATCCCGAGACTGAGAAGCAATATCATTAGCTTGGGTCAAGCTACCGAAGCTGGTTGTGAGGTTCACATGAAGGAGAACACGTTGACACTGCTAGACAAACACGGAGACCTCATGCTAAGGACTACACGAACGTCGAGTAGACTCTACAAGGTAGTACTAAGCGTTGATCAAACACGCTGTCTGAAGATAGATACTATGACAGAGTCTGATATGTGGCACGCACGTCTTGGTCATGTCAACACTAATACATTGAAGCTAATGGCGAAGAAGGAACTCGTCACTGGCTTACCTGACATGGTGATCATGAATCAAACATGTGTGTCATGTCTGTTAGGAAAGCAAGCCAGGAAGTCGTTCCCACAAGCAACGATTTTTCGAGCCAGTAAACCGCTTGAGTTAATTCATGGAGACTTGTGTGGTCCGATCACACCTCCTACACCGGCTCAGAAGAGATACGTACTAGTGTTTATAGACGACCACACACGGTATATGTGGAGCATATTGTTGAGAGAGAAGAGTGAAGCTTTTGAAAAATTTCAAATATTCAAGAAGCTTGTCGAACAAGAATTACAGAGCGAGATCAAAATGTTTCGATCAGACAGAGGTGGTGAGTTTACATCTCAAGAATTTGATGATTTTTGCAGAGAGAACGGAATAAAGCGACAGTTAACAGCACCCTACTCACCCCAACAGAATGGGGTGGTTGAGCGACGAAACCGGACTCTCATGGAGATGACTAGGAGTGTTCTTAAACACATGAATGTGCCTAATTATCTATGGGGCGGGGCTGTGAGACACTCCACGTATCTGATCAATCGCTTGGCAACAAGATCACTAGAGGTTACAACGCCATATGAGATGCTACGATCGAGAAAGCCAAACATAAGTCACCTAAAGGTGTTCGGGTGTGTTTGTTTTGCAAGAACAGAGACGCCGGGAAGAAAAAAGCTTGATGACAGAACAAGGATGTTGGTCCACTTGGGAACTGAACCAGGAACAAAGGCATATAGGCTTCTTGACCCTACTACCAGACGGATCATAGTAAGTCGCGATGTACATTTTACCGAAGGAAGAGAATGGAACTGGAAACAGAGTGATAAAACAGAGCATTCAAACTCTGGAGAGTTTATTGTAGAACTACATGATCTTGGGAGTGGAGATAAATCCGGTGAGAGTATACATGAAGAAGAAGCAGGGAATGATATCACGAATGAAGATGATGAAATCGAGGAATACAGTATTGACGAGGAAGACGACCCTCAGCCACTACGACGTTCACAACGAGTTGGTAGGAAGCCCTCTAACCTTGATGACTACATCCTACTAGCAGAAATTGAGAGTGAGCGACTACTAATGGTAGTAAACGAGGAACCATGGGATTATGATGAGGCTAAGAAGTTAAAGGTCTGGGTTGATGCGTGTAAAGACGAGATTTGCTCGATTGAAAAGAATAAGACATGGGATCTTGTTGACTTACCTGCAGGTCCTAAGGCCATTGGTCTTAAGTGGGTCTTTAAAATCAAGCGTAACGCCGATGGTAGCATCAATAAATTTAAAGCGAGGTTGGTAGCGAAAGGATATGTTCAGAGGCATGGAGTTGATTATGATGAAGTATTCGCACCTGTGGCTCGCATTGAGACAATACGTTTGATTGTTGGTTTGGCAGCAACTGAAGGTTGTGAGATTCACCATCTAGACGTTAAGACGGCGTTTCTCCATGGAGACCTAAAGGAAGAAGTGTATGTGAGTCAGCCACAAGGCTTCATTGTCAAAGGACAAGAGAGCAAAGTCTATAAGCTCAAGAAGGCTCTCTACGGACTACGCCAAGCCCCGAGAGCCTGGAATGTGAAGCTAAATCACATATTGCGTGGACTGAGCTTTCTTAGATGCTCAAAAGAGCCATCGTTGTACAGAAAGGAAGTAGGCAATGATCTACTTGTCGTAGTCGTGTATGTAGACGACTTACTCGTTACGGGGTCGTTACTAAGGTTGATCGAAGTGTTTAAGAGAGAGATGGCTACCAAATTCGAAATGAGCGATCTTGGGAAACTGACATACTATTTGGGTATAGAAGTTGTTCAAAGTGATGATGGTATTACTCTAACGCAAGATCGATATGCAAGAAGAATACTTGAGGAAAGTAGCATGGCTCAATGTAATCCGACACAAGTGCCTATGGAGATGAACTCAAAGTTTTCTAAGGCGCAAGACGAAGGGAGTATAGACGAGAGGGAGTATCGTCGTAGTATCGGTTGTCTACGCTATCTACTCCATACCCGTCCTGATCTTTCGTTTTCTGTTGGCGTACTTAGCAGATATATGCAGGAACCGAAGGAATCACATGGTGCAGCCTTGAAACAGATCATGCGTTATTTGCGAGGAACATGTACTCTCGGACTTCGTTTTGTTCGTGATAAGAATGCAGAGTTAACAGGTTACAGTGATAGTTCACATAATGTGGACATTGATGATGGAAAGAGTACAACTGGACATGTATTCTACTTTGGAGATAGTCCTATAACTTGGTGTTCTACTAAGCAGGAGATAGTGGCTTTGTCGAGTTGTGAAGCAGAGTTTATGGCTGCTACTGAAGCAGCAAAACAAGCCATTTGGCTTCAAGAGCTACTAAGTGAAGTCGTGAACAGAGAGTGCAGGCGAGTGGTTATTAAGGTTGATAACAGGTCGGCAATACAACTTGCGAGGAATCCCGTGTTTCATGGCAGAAGCAAGCATATTCATCGGAGGTTTCATTTTATACGTGAGTGCGTTGAGAATGAGCAGGTTGAGGTTGAGCATGTACCGGGGAACGAACAAAGAGCAGACATTCTAACCAAACCGCTTGGAAGGATCAAGTTCATTGAGATGAGAGGTTTGATTGGAGTTGAAGATGTGAGTAGGTTCAAGCTTAAGGGGGAGAATGTTGGAGTTAGCTTGAAGACTTAATCAAGAAGTTATATGATTCCTAGTTGGATTATGATCTGTATGGATAATGATCATAATATATGTTTTGTGTTTATCAACTAGGAATAGGATTTGTTATGATGACTATATAAGCAAAGCTATGTCGTGAGTTATGTTGTGCGCGAGAGTTGTGAGTTTGAGAGCAAAAGAGCTTTTGTGTTTGAAGTTGTTTACACAAGTTTTGTTTGATTGTTTTTGATTGAATAAGAGAAGGACTTCTTATTACTTTGTGATTCTATATCCATTGCTCGTGCAAGTAGCAGAGCCCATAAGATACATCTCTGATGATCTTGAATCTTTGAGACCAATCTAGACTTTCCATTGGTTGTTGGTGGTAAAGTAACTTATCAAGGCTTCCTTTTGGCATACAGTCATACACCAAGTAGAGTTCACCTCTGTGTCTGCAATAGCCTTGGAGCCGAACTAAGTTAGGGTGTCTGAGTCGACCAATGGTTGCAATCTCAGCAATGAACTCTCTCATTCCCTGTCTTGAATCATGAGAAACTCTCTTCACTGCAATCTCTATGTTGGAAACTGGTAATGTGCCCTTGTAGACTTTCCCAAACCCTCCTCTACCGAGAAGCTCAGTATCCTTGAAACCCTTTGTGGCGGTGTGTAGATCTTTGTAAGCAAACCTATGTGGACCAAACTGTACCTCCCAGTCTTCAATAACTTTCATCAACTTCTTCTTCTTCAGGAAGAGCCATAAACCAAGAATCAAGAAGATGATAATTATTGCACCTGAAACACTCAAACTGATTACTAAAATTCTCTTTAGACTCTGGCTCTCTCGCTGGTCTTCCAAGGGAATTTTTGGAAGACGAGAGTGGTTTATATCTGAAACCGTCCCGTTCATCTTGAACTTCCAATCAAATATATAATGAGATGCAGTTAGCTCCCCTGTGGCTGATGTGAAGCCAATGTACATATCTTCAAGTAAATACTGAGAAAGATCCTTTTGCAGAGAAAGGAGTGGAATCTTTGGTTTAGGGACAAGAAGAGGATGAAGTGTGACATTAAGCTGTTTAAGTTTGCTGTCATATTCAACCCACAGCTGCATAAGATCTCCACTGGAAAGAGAAAGGTTTGTAGGTGTACCATCATCCTTGAAGTAACGTGCTGAATCAGCTTTGTCCGAAACCAAGCTATTGATGTCAATGCCCACATGGTTGGCATCTATGTCCTTTAACGGTTGGTCAAAGGTAGTATCAAGTTCAATAGCTACGATATGATTTGAGGGATTCCCCATGTTGCTTAAATCGAAAATGCCAAGATAGTTGCGTGGAAAATTTAGAGGAAAGCCTCTCGTAGGACAAATAACAAAGGCGAGTCCAAAGCCTCCATAAGACCCATTATGAAACTCAATAGCGAAAACAAAAGTGGTGGAGAAGGAGTAGGCTGTACCATTAACAGAGTCCTTGAACTGAAGTGGACGGTTATAGAATACCTGACCAGTTAATTTGGTTTGCTATTGGCTTACATCAAATATCCGTTTCCCCAACATGTCCTCCACTAAAGGCTTTCTAGGTATGTCTTCGTTTCTTGATCACTTACTTGATTGCTGTGTGTGTTCAACTATTCATAGGCTTTTATAAAAGAGAGAACGTTTGCAAAAGATGTTAAAGACTTATCAGTGCAGTGTTTTGCATTGTATTATGTCTTGACGTATATATCTACCATATAAATCTATCAACAATTCAGGTACCTAAAATAAAAAAATCAATACTCAATGATTCTATTATCTACAAATAAGAAACCTAGACTCTCTCACATGTCAGAATCCGATTCACAGGAGTCACTCCTAGACCTATCCGAGATGAAATTTGGAGGCAAAACCGGGAACTTCACGCCGGTCCTCTGCCTTGAAGGCAAACCAGAACCCGCTATATTCTTCCTCTGCAGACTTCCTCATAACATCTAAGCATATACTTTATCAACCATAGCAAGAAACTCTCTCACAATACCAAACAGATGAAGACGACTCTTCCCATTTACCTTACCACCTGCTTGATAATACTCTGTTGTCCGTTTCACAAGCTCCATCACTCTCCTCTCTTCTTCTCCCGCCATTTTCAATTCTTCATCTACTGAATCAAGAAACGCCACCAACTTACTCATAAAACTCCCTCCTTCTCCTGCTTCACACTCTGCAATCACCTTCCTAGCATCTTTTGCTCTAACCTCAAGAGCCGGGCAAGTCGCAACAACCGTGTCGTAGTCCAAACTTGCGGTTTTCTTCACGTTTGAAAACTAAGAGGTTAGGCCTCCGACTATAGGTAAACCAAGCTTCAAGAACTCTTTCTCTTTCTCTTGCTCTTCTTTAGTCATTGCTTGAGGAGTGTTACTACTACTACTATCAGACTATGTGTAATGCTATTGCTTCTTCTCTTCAATACGCAGCGTTTTCCTTGTGGAATTGATGGTAAGTATGTTTTGGTAAATAGAGTCATGGATGGACTTAGGCCTGGTAATTAGAGTCATCCATGGACTTAGTCTTAGACCTAGGCAAAAAAGTATCTGAATTATCCGAAAGTATCCGAAACTATCTGTCCGAACTATCCGAAACTATCTGAAAGTATCCAATAGTATTATCCAAAATATCCAAAGTAATCTGAAATATCTAAATTTTTTATCTAAATCATCCTAGTTTTTTATATTTTACCTTGAATAATTGACATTTACCCGAATTATCTGAATTAACCCACATGATTAATATGGTTGTTAGTCTAACAAGATTTATAAGGTTTACTACTTATTAGTCTCATGCAATTCAAGCCACTGGGAGAGGAAATTTGATTCCCTGAATATGTAATGCACTTTGTATATACAATACACTATCATGGTTTGTATCTTTCTAGTAACTCTTCTGATATTTTTAGGAACTGTACTCTCTTTGAGGTTGCTATCTTGTTTCTCTTTGTTCTGTGAAGCAGTTTTGTTAATCGCCTACATGTCCTTAGGTATTTCCTTAATTTGGCGCAATGGAAACTATTTAAATATGTACTCTGGTATATATTTGCTATGGTTTGAGCTTCTGAAGGGCCGCCTCAGAAAGAGCTTGGTCAACTTGGTGTCTTGGTGAGGTGCAAGCGCTCTTCCCTAATCTGCGCGTGTAGAACTGATTGTACCTGATGTACCACAACATATGTGATTCGTGCATTTCAAAAACGTTAATCAACTCCTTGATATCTTTGATTTTTATGGTAAAGTACTCTCTAGCTATTCAATTGAAACGTTGTAAGTCGTTGTTTTTTGTGTACATTGGCACCAGTCTGATGTATCGTTATCTATATGTTCTCTTGTTGAATAGGGACTGAGAAAAATCACTATTTACAGGTATGCCCTTTGCACGGAAGATGACTGTGATTATAAATATACACATAGGGCACATATTTTTGATTAATTCATGTCACACGTGTAAAAAAATTCAGGAACTGATAAAAGAGATAAACGTCCCAGCGGTATTCTCTGCTTTAATTACTGAGGAGAAGCTTGTCAACTTGTGGCTTGTTGCATTAAAAGCATCACTGGCCAACCTCTACCGTTACATGTTCAACTGTTATCAGGGATGATGTCAGATTATTATAAATGTGGATAATACAATGAACGGTCAGGCTTGTGCCTCATCAGAATTGTAACAAGAGAACAAGAGAGTCGATACAAATACCAGATAATGAGGACAAAACATTATGTTTCTTTTCATATATTGAATCAATTTGTAGCCGCGTACATACACTCTCCAGTTCTCTAATCAACCTTTGTTGGATGCATAAAATATCTGGTAGTACTATTGCTTATATGTTTCTTGAAAAATATCTTCAGAAACCATATGGTATAGAATAATAAAGTATCCTTGAAATGCAAGACAACCATTGGCGGTGGAGAAGAGTTCTCTGTTTATCCTTTTCTCTACTCAAACTGTTTCATCTTCGCTAAACTCTCAAATTTGTTGATCTAGACACTAGAGTGGTCCATGGACTACCATTTTTAGCAAGAAATGATTGTTATCTGTACAATGATGGTAAAACATGTCACATGTTGGTTGTTGTAGTTATTTATGTGGATAAGGACCAGCAGCAACTACATACTTTCATCATTGTAGTCATTTAATTCTTATGTAAAACTCTTATCATCCCATCGTGTAATAATGTTTCTAGTGAAAAATTGCCATTATTATGTATGACTAGATATGTCACTATAAATGTCCTACACTGGACAAGAAATATTTTTCACACACAAACACATGAAGGAAGATATTCATATTTCGAAAATGAAGCAACTGAAAATGAATACCGAACTAAACCAGACCTGATTGTAACAATTCATCTTCGAGGCGGCCTTCTCAATCTCAAGGTTTGTCTTAACTTTGTCTTTGTTTTGCTGGTCGAAATTAAGTAGCTTGACACCATTTGGGAACTGATTACAGACATCCAAGGCACATAGCTTGGCTTGGATAGACCTATCTGTCTTTGCAACGCCGTATAGAATCACCTGGGACTACTATTTCTCTGCCCTAGATCATACTTTGAACTCTGATTCATGGGAAGAGACAGCTGAGTTGGGTTATGTAAGGCCTTTGATTAGTTCTCTCCTTGTAACGTGATGAGAACGAGAAGGTAAAACATTTGTTAGCATTAGTGGTTTAACATTGAAGGATACTTCAAAGTAGCTTTACATCCTGATATTCAGCTGGATCGATACTCTATCACGTAACTACCAACCTCCCCTTGATGCTCACTTGGTACTTCTTTATCCCTGATATTCTTAAAGATCCATGCATGATATCATCATGGCAATACACAAGTGACGTTGTAATTTCAGGTAATTTCTGTCATGTCTATTCGGACTCGTGTACAACCTGCATATGCTGTTAATATGTGGAACGAGGCACTCAATAAACGACGGCTCGGTACAGAGGTACGAACTACAAACCATTTCTTTTGCTCGTATGAATAATGTATACAGCGTAGCTAATAAGTTAATGTTTCATAGGAACTGGATTTGTGTATGGGATTCTTGAAGAAACAATGAGACGTGAAATGTCATTTGATGAGGTACTCGCCATCCCCAAACAGGACGAGTGACAACATGTGTTGCTTTTATTCTTGCAATGTACAAAGCCGCTGGTGCATTCGGCCCTCTGGCTGATCACATTCAAGGCCCTCTAAGTGTTAGGAAAAAATATTATACCTGTTTGTCTCTGTAACTTTGTGTTTTGTCTATTTTATGTTTATTTATTTATCAAGCTTTAGCTTTTTAGTTATAACTTATAAGCGAAGAAAACCACACATGAGAACAATTATATGTGATTATGTGATGATATTTTATTAAATTTTTTTTTTTTTTTAACAGGGATGTTCCGCAACCCGTAGACACTTCCGTAGTTTTCCGCAACCCATAGGCCCGTAGTCACTTCCGTAGCTTTCCGCAATCCTTAGGCCCGTAGTCACCCCTGGCCCGAAACCAGCCGTTACTAATATCCATTACCCAAGGGCCCAGCACCAACGCCGCGCTTAAATTTAAACTTGGGGAGGGCGTAAAGCATTTCGTGGCCACAAGGGGTATTCGAACCTGGGTCCTTATCGGCGTTGGATTTTTAAGCATTTCGTGGCCACAAGCCGTTACTAGTACCCATTATCTGATTTTTATTAAATATAAGTTGTTTTGAACTAATGAATTTGTGTTACAAAAAAAAAATTATGACTTACAACTGTAAATTAATTAATTTCAGTCAGTTTTGGACTCATGTGTTTTTTTTGAAGTGCAAAGTTCAGAAATAAAAGATTGATAGTAAAAGATAATTCATTAATTAAAAGAGTAAAATTAAAACCTTGAAACGAAATGCATAGAGAAAGAAGCATCAGTAAGAGAACTGGGGAATAGAAAAGTGAAAACTAGAAATGATTGTTGCAGAATCTAAAACCATAAGAGGGAGTCCTCAAAAACAGAAGGTTACTTTTTAGTAAATTATCTCGCAGAGAGTTTAAGCTTCTTCCTTCGGTTTCTTGACCAGCAAGTTTGAGAGGCCTTTGGTCAATGCAGATGAGGAGATTAAGGAAGCTCTAAGAATGCTAATGAGCTGCAGGACAAGAAAGTTGTAGCATAAACAGTTATAACTAAGGCAAGATTTATACCAAAGAACAAAAAGTAAAACAAAGTTACCTCAACTTTGGAAATGCTAATCTGGTAACTGTCGAGATCACTGATGTCTACCTGCAACTTCTTTAACAATCCAGTGGTTGAAGATGTAGTCATCGGTGTTATAGTAAGATCGTTAGACACGATGAACTTTGTATTTTTCTTCATAAACCCAGTCCCACAACCTGATGAAGTTCCAGACTTGATTTTTGGATTATTTGGATCCAGACTCACAATCTTGTCACCGAATGACAACAACGACCAATCAATGTCCATGGCAACTGTGCAACTCGAATAAGAGTCACAGTTTTTTTTTTTTTTTTTTTTGTAACTGAATAAGAGTCACAGTTACGAGGAATAAAACATTCATGCGTTCTTGATTGGTGAGAATAATCCAGCAGATTGTTGTTAGAGCAAATGTAAAAGTTAGGAAGGTCTAAACATACGGAAGCTGCTCTTCTACACGGACTTCTGATCAGATTTCTAACACATCTCAAAACTGTATTGTCATTAGACAATGCGGAAGCCAACTCAAGAGGGTGAACCAGAAAGCTGAGAAGAGAATCAACAAAATCTCCATTGCACTCAGCATAAAGAATCTTCCCATCAAGCTTTCTAACATAAACTTCCACGGAGCATACTTTGACATTTTTCATTGTAGGTGGATACAACATTCTTAGATTCCTTGTCATGCAAGTTTTTTTAAGGAACGCGCATGTCAAGGCAGCTTCTGAAGTGAATAAACATCCTAGTAGAGTTCGCACCTATATCCATAGAAGATTACTAAGAGCTATAACATACGTGAGACAATGAGAAATAAAATAAAAACAAATAGATATAACATGAGCGGAACCTTGAGCAAAATAAATAAATAAATAAAAGCTTATGAATTACCTCTTCGAAGCCAACATCAATTAGGGTTTCCTTCAGATCACTAAAGCCAGCATACCCTTGATCATTAAGAACTTTCATGAGAACACCAATAGAGTTTGATGTCACTTTCAACTCGTCAGTGATTATGAATGAGGATCGGCAATTGACAAACACTCCATCTTCATTATTTCCTATCACTTCTTTAACTTGCTCTTCTTCGGGGACCAGAATTTGAGAGGTCATCAAATCTCCACATCTACATCTTGTGGAGTTAAAATTGCTGTAGCCTGTATGTGCTGTGTGAATGTGGATCACTCGTGAGAAAACTTGGGCACATGAAGAACTTGGTGGGATAAGTATAACTCATGTCCATTTTGAGCCTTCTGCGATGGATATCCTTAGTACTCCTCAGGTCCATCAACATAGTTTTGCAGGCTTCGGTCTCAACATAGTTTTGCAGGCTTCGGTCCATATCTGCAACGCTTTTGTTAAGGTTTTTATAACATTGCAGGACTCCAGGAAAAGTTTTGTGATTCTCCAGCAATCTAGCAACGTTTCCCATCGGGAGAGTTAAGAGACTGAGAAGAACATCAACAAAGTCCTGCTCAGCCTCAGCCAAAACAACTTTGTTTCTATTCTCATCAATGTGAAGTTTCAATCTAAACTTTACACTACTATTACCCATTGAAGATCCAAGGAAAACGAGTAGAAACCAAATGAGGAAGACAAGTGATTGAGATTTTTAGGTAACACTCTTTGACGAACGAACATACGAAGATTAAGCCTCTATATATGAATCTCAAGAGGTTTCTTGTCAAAACCGTCAATTAAATAATGAACCTTGGGAGTTGTCAATATTTGAATAGGGAATACAAATTCCAAAGAAATTAATGTGATCAGTGAATGAATACTAGTATTCGCATTTTCAATGCATCTCTTTAAGAAATAGTATAACCCTTTGGATTCCAGTTACAACTTACAAGATAGGTTTGACATTTGTCATTACCTGTTATAATTAACACCCTTCAACCATATCCAAATATAACGAGAATTGCCCTTTCTTTGCCTCTGGCATGAGAGAGACCTTCTCAGTCTTAGTAATAAAAGTAATTAAACCTCACTGTCTCTATGTTTGTCTATTTTTGGTTAATTTATCGTTAAGCTTTACCCTTTGTAGTTATATGAAAGAAAACCTCGTTTGAGAACAATTTTTATGTGAATATATATAATATTGACTTCTTCATCCTTAATGATTTGTGTCATCTGGTGGGACGGCAAAATTTTCTCAGTTTGTTGAAATATTTGTTATTAGTCTAAAGAGTAGACAATAGCTAATTAGTCGTCTGGTTAAACGAATAGAAGATGCTATATTTACAGTCTTTTATCCAATCACCAAGTCAATGAAGACATACAAGCATAATTTGAGGTGGTTGTTAACCTCTTTTTGTATTCAATCCAACATGCGGTTTTAATAGATGGTTTAAGCCTGCGGTTCGAACCTAGAAATTGAAAAGAGACAGCAAACCGCTTGTAAAACATATGGTTTATATCTTACTAGATTTTGACCCGCGCTTTTGAAGCGCGGGATATTTTACGATGAAAATTTTTACTAATAATTTAACAAATACTTTGGTAATTTTTAAAGAGTGTGTATTTAAAATAATTTTGTATTTAAATCAGTATTTTTAAATTCAACCCAATTGTGATTATACCGGTTAATCCGGAGATCTGACAATTCAATTTATGTTTTTAAAATATTCATATTAAAAAATCACTAAAACCCGAGACTAACCGATTGAACTGATGGATGACCAATATTAATCTAATTGGATTTAAATTGTAATAGTTTCATAATTTGTAATCTTATAATCGAAATTTTAAAGTTTACTATTTTGCAATTTATGAAATTATGACGTTTCTACAAAATTTTAAAGAGAAAATGATAGATATAAAATAACTAAGATTAATTATTGTATTATTTGGAAACATTGATAGTAGTATAAAAAATATATTGTTTGGAAACATTGATAGTAGTATAAAGAAATAAGTATATTGTTTGGAAATATTGATAGTATTATAAAGAAATAAGTATATTTTTGGAAACATGGATAGTAGTATAAAAAAAGGAACATTAGTGATTTAATGTATGTTTAACTATAAAGTATAAAAGTGTATTTAATTTAAAAACTTACAAAATAAATGTTAGGTCCAACAGAATGTTTCTGTTTTAATAAGATAGATTACCCATCATAAAATTGCTTAGCCATTGTTTAGTCCGAAACTTAGGTTTTAACTGTATGATTATAATCATAGATAATTTGGTAATATGATAGTCGTATATGATGTGATCATGTGAAGCCGAGAACTCATATGTTGTTTACAACTTATCGAATGTAAGCAGTAGGGACTTAGGTGACGTCGTTAAAACGTGTCAAACAGAAGATTCGTAATGATTTCTCCGACCAAACCAACTCCCACTTGAAACCTAAACACAAAAAAAAAAAAACAGTTCAACCGCTTTGTTTGACTCCGCCACCTTGACTTTTTCCCTCAAACCGGTTATCTAACATCGTATACTATATTATATATGTAACCGGGTCAAATTCTACCAACCGAACCGAAGTCTTTCTGTGGCACAATCTTCTCTCTTTAGGGCCTGACTGGTGTAACCGCAGCGGTTGCGGTTGCGGTTGCGGGAGTTTGCGGGTGCGGGTGGTTGCGGTTTTAAGCGTTTTTTAGAGATTTGTACGACTGGTATAGCTGTTAGAAATTGTTGCGTTTGCGGGACTCTTATGACTGGTAAACTACAAAACGCAACATCTGTTAAATAATAATTTAACAATATTTACATTTTATGTAATTATAAAAATATTAAAAATCATAATAATATGATAAAATCATAATAATATGATAAATATAAAATTTATATTTATAAAATCATATTATTCAATTTTAAAAATTTATAGAAAATATTTTAGTTTTGAATTTTTATAATATAAATTGAAATATAATATGAATACATTTTACAATTTCTATTATTTCAATTGAAAATTTTTATTGGATATTTTTAGTATTATTTTTATTTACTCTGTTTTTAAAGAAAAAAATTTACCTTCCCGCAACCGCCCGCAACCGCAAACGCTAGCTGGAACCAGCTTTTGATTTTAAGAGGTTCGGAGCGGTTTGAAGCGATTTGTAGCGTTTTCTGTGATTGTTTCGAAACGCCAACAACCGCTATAAACCGCAAAAGCTGCGTTTGCGGGTGGTAGCGGGAAAACCAGTCGGCACCTTAATGACCTACGAACGTGACAAAGATAATAGATGTTTCCATTTGAATCATTCACCATTTCTTAAAAATACAAATATTTAAAAGGAGAAATTTGGTAAACACGCAAATGATTCCCAACGACCTCTCACCCGCCAAAGACAAAACGCAGTAGCTGACCTCAAACTCTCTCAATTTATCTCAATATAAAAACCATCCTCAAACGGCATTACCTGTTTTTAGACGTTACCTTTCTCTCTCCCTCTCTTTCTCAAAATCCTCACCTAAAATCCTAAATATTACCTCTCCATTTTTCTTTTCCTCTCTTTGTCTTCGGCTTACCTCTAATCCGAAAACCACCATGAGGTTTTGCGTTCTAGGGTTATTATCATTCATCTTAATCGTTTCTCCCGTCTCCGCCTGGTTCTTCCCCAACTCCACCGCCATTCCACCCTCTCTACGCAACACCACACGCGTTTTCTGGAACGCTTTCTCCAACTTCACCGGCTGCCACCACGGCCAAAACGTGGATGGTCTCTTCCGCATCAAGAAATACTTCCAACGTTTTGGTTACATCCCCGAAACGTATTCAGGAAACTTCACAGATGATTTCGACGACATCCTCAAAGCCGCCGTGGAACTATACCAAAAGAACTTCCGTCTTAACGTCACCGGAGAGCTCGACGCGCCAACCATCAAACACATCGTGATCCCACGTTGCGGTAACCCCGACGTGGTCAACGGTACGTCCGTGATGCACAACGGGAGAAGAAAGACCTTCGAGGTCAACTTCTCCCCCGGGAGAGGTATACCGCGTCTGCACACGGTCAAACACTACACGCTCTTCCCGGGGGAGCCACGGTGGCCGAAAGACCGCCGCGACTTGACCTACGCGTTCGACCCTAGAAACCCGTTAACAGACGAGGTCAAGAGCGTGTTCGCACGCGCGTTCGGACGTTGGGCAGAGGTCACCGAGCTAAACTTCACCAACATCGAGTCTTTCACGACGTCAGACATCACGATAGGGTTCTACACCGGAGACCACGGCGACGGGGAGCCTTTTGACGGCGTGTTGGGCACGTTGGCTCACGCTTTCTCGCCTCCGAGCGGGAAGTTCCACCTCGACGCAGACGAGAACTGGGTTGTCTCCGGAGACCTAGACAGCTTCCTCTCCGTTACGGCGGCGGTTGATCTCGAGTCGGTGGCGGTTCACGAGATCGGTCATCTTCTTGGTTTGGGACATTCCTCGGTGGAGGAGTCGATCATGTACCCGACCATCACGACGGGGAAACGTAAAGTTGACTTGACGGATGATGACGTGGAAGGGATACAGTACTTGTACGGTGCGAACCCTAATTTTAACGGCACAACATCGCCACCGGCCACCACCACTCGTCAACGAGATACTGGTAGCTTTGGTGCCGCCTGGAGAATCGACGGTTCATCGAGGTTGACGATTTTCAGTCTGTTCTTGTCAACCGTTGGATTGTTCTTGTGGTTGTTACCGTAGATATGTTTTATTTACTCGATTTATTTAGTTTGGCTTTACCTCAAATCTTAAATTCTTTTGTATTAAATTAAGGATGGGGATATACACACGTACTCATACATTGGTTTCTTTTTCACATATACTTTCCGTATATAAAATTGTTTCAGATAACCAATGATCGATTTCTTGTGCTATTATACACTGTTTCATATAGACTTTAGTGGTTACTATTTGTTACATACTTAAATCACGTTGAATGCACTAAGACATTGGCCTCTCTTTTTTTTCAAATGATCCTTTGAAGCAATTAATGTTCATAAAAGCTTTTCAAAGTTGTAGGATATACAGGTAAATTGCAATGTATATGATTTTGAACTCTATGAATGTTTTGAAGCTTTGAGCGATCTACTGTAGCTATTTTGAAGTCTATGAATGTTAGTGAGTAGCAGCATAAATAGTTTCTAGTTTCTTCCTATTGTCGGCTACTGTTATCATGTGTTGGGATAAATGATCACATTAATGAGTGAAACATGAAAATGATGGCAACACACCACAACATGTTCCAAAAAAGTCTCACATCTCCTGTTACAATGAGACGGTATCTAGTCTTTCTACCTCATGTCTTAATTCACATTTCTTAACAAAGGATGGGGATATTGCCGAAGAACAACCCAAATTCAAAAAGGTATCAAGCTAATTCCGAACTAAAATAAAAAAAATTACATAATCAGTACTAAATTTCTTACATCTGAAATACTCGATCCAAACCTGATCCTGATCTGATATCCCAATGGCTACACATAAAGATGTATATACATATTTTGTTTCTGACATTTTGTCAACAAGTTTTCACATATACTCCGGCTCCGGCATATATAATGCTCCAGATGAAACCACTTGTTAACAACGTTTGATTTTCGAGTTATACATTCTTTGTGTTTAGATTTATCATAGAATTTGGCAATTAGTAATTAATTATATGGAGTATTAGAAATACGTCGAAATCAGTATATGCCATCAGGCTTTGTTTTAGTTTGGCCAATGACATCGACCATTACTAAAATCCAAATTATCCAATTGTTCTTCTTTATTCCCTCGCCACGACTTACTATGACCAAAGAAATAAAATAAATCATCGTGAAAACTTTCTTGTTTTGTTTGTTTCTAACGGTTATTTTAAGCGATAAGAGTTTCATACAATTTGTTACAGAAAAAGAAGTTCATACAATTGCAGTGCATAAATTTTAGTTTTTTTTTCTTTCAAATGTTTATATATCGTAGTTGCGTATACGTTAATAGCTAAATGAAAAAATCTACTTATTTAATTTGTTAGCCATTTTTCGGACATGTGTTTAGAGTAAATTAGGGATCGGTATTTTATTCACTTAGTTTGATTCGATTCGTTATTCGTTTTGATTCAATTCAATTTTTTTTGGATATCTGTAAATCTTCGAAGCAGAAAAAATATTAAAAATTATTATCCGTTAAAAATAAAGCAAATCACAAGTACTAAAAAAAAAAAAAGACGAATATTCGATGTGCTCCGACTTTTATATAATAGATGTACATCTACGATTAAATATAGAGTTTTAAATGTATAATATTATATAATTATTTTAACATATAACTTTATTAAATTTTATTTTAAAATTACTTATAAAAATATTAAATTAAAAAAGAATATAAAATCTTTATACAAAACTACATTTTTTTATAAACATTTGTTTTATAAGAATAAAATATTAATTTAAAAAATTTATAAAACATATGGTTTCATTAAATTTTTACTTTATATTTTTTATGTTAAAAGATATTTCTAAAATGTAAACTGGTATTATTTTTTCTAAATTTATTGGAATTGAAAAAATGGATGAATTATCCATAAATATTCGTAGATATTCGCAAAGATAAAAAAAATTTACATATCCAAAAAATTGGATATCCGTATTTTTTTTTTGAATTATACAAATGTATCATGGTTTTACAGAAGTGGTGTAAACTAATCACGTGTTGTCATATGTCGGTATTTTGTCTTTGGTGATGTCAAAATGTTAATTCTCCGGTGGCCGATTTATGTAAATGACTTTCATTAAACGATGAACAATTGTGGAAGCCTCGTTGAGTTAATGTTTCAATGTGTCCACCTAACAGATTCAGGAATCGAAACCCAAATAAAATGTGTAATCAATTATGCAAATTAATAAAAATATATAAGATTTTTTAATATGATGTAAAAAATTTGTTAGACTATATTTTCATAATATAGCTCAATATGTTATACATAAACTCGTTAAATGTAATTTTAAATTTATTAATTGTAAAATTATCAATATAACAATTTTTATAGTTTACAATATATGTTTTTTTTGAAACTAGTTTACAATATATGTTAAAATTGCGAATTATTATTCAACATTCAATCTCAAAGCAGAAGTCACAATTCAAAATTATAATTCACAAATAATTTAATATGTCCATCAACTCTGTGGATAGTGGAATCTGATCCTTATTATTACATGGATCGAACATATTGTTCTTGGACATCATTCCGCACAAAATTCCCAAAATATCTTAATAGTATTCATTTGTCCATGACTCAATAAAACAAATAACAAAGAAACGGCCTAGTAAAAAGGTGGACATAAAAAAAAAAAATAGATGTCAAATGTTAAAAGACCATTTAAATCCGAGGGCCATATCGTAAATAAAATTGAAGTTGATGTGTGAAGGGGAAGCCACCAAATGAGTCAGGTCTCCGTCTCTCTCGGTTCGGCACAGCGCAGCTTCCAAAGGCGAACGTCTTCGTCTCCGGCGAGCTGTTAACTTGCCGATTTTTATTTTCCGCAAAATTTATCGTTATCTAATCGCATACGGTATATACCCCTAATTAATCGTATCTTTCGATTATCACACTCTCTCTCTCTCTCTCTGTCTCTGATTTTGAGTAGTTTCGATTCTATAATGGCTAGGGTTTAAAGGAGGTGATTGTGTTGCCTTGGTTTTGTTTGGATTTGCTAGGGTTTCGTTCTCAAAAATGTCAGAAGCTTCTAGGCGGAGTAGGGTCACTATTACTCTAGGTCGTAGCGGCCAGGTACGTTTCTTCTCATTACTCTTGCTCTCGCAATGTGTGAGAGTTGTAGCTTGATTTGGTGCGTGTGTATGTTAGGGCTTTTTGAGAGTCTGGAAATGATGGTTGATACCAATAAAGATATGATTTAATGAGAGCTGAGCATAGGAAAGTGTTCATCTTTGATGTATCTTTTGGCAGGTGGTAAGTCGAGATGGGACTGATATAGATGATTTGCCTAGAGTTGGGACCAAGCGGTCTGTCAAAGAAAGACTGGGGAACCAGTTTGATGTCTCTGCTTACGGAAGTGATGCGGTCAGTAAAAGGTGTTTCCTTTTTCCTTCTTATCTGTGTATTAATCTAAGGAGCTTCTTAACTTGTGGTGTCTCTATTGTTGTTGATGAAAAGTTGGGCCCTTTGTTTGGGTTCATGGGGTTGGGAATAATGGGTTATGCTTAGTGTTTTGGGACTTTAGGCAATCACTGAGAGATACGGTGTTTTCTCTTCTTTGTTTTGTGTAGGCAAAGAGGGGAAGCAAGTTTCAGTGGAAATGGTATAGATATATGAATTTCTGGATGGATACACACTTGCATCTTTTGCTGATTTTCTGACCCATCATCACTCTTATGTTTCGAAGATTTGCAGATCAGTCAAAATGATCTACGTTTCAAGCTGTTGCAAAAAAATGCACAGAGACGAGCTCAGAGCGAGGAAGGCAGCACTGTGGATCTTCGTGAAAAGCTCCTCTCCAAGTCCAAGAGTGAGCAGCTTCGTCGTAGCTTTGATACTCGACCTCGTATGTCTGACCTGAGGGATGATGACCCGTTGCCTCCATCAAGAACTGCTCGTGGTCCTTCTCATCTGCTTTCATCAAGCAGTGCTTACTCTCCATGGACCCGGGATGATATACGACGGAGGTCTCCAGAGAGGCTTATGAGTACTTCCAGGGGTCGGTCGCCACCAAGAAATGCTGGAAGTATGAGTGGCACTCCAAGGGCTCTTTCACCGCCGAGGAGCACCAGAAGCTTCACTGGTGGTTCGAGGGATCTCTCACCGCCAAGAAACTCTGGAAGAATGATTAGCCATTCAAGGAATATGTCGCCACCAAGAAATGCTGGAAGGATGATTAGCCATCATAGGGATCATCTATCACCGCAAAGAAGTGGTGGTAGAATATTTAGCCATCCAAGGGATATATCGCCACCAAGAAACTCTGGAAGTATCAGCGGCACTCCGAGGGCTCTTTCACCACCCAGGAACACCAGAAGCTTCACTGGTGGTTCTAGGGATCCATCACCTCCGAGAAATGCTGGAAGAATGTTTGGCCGCCATCCAGGGGATCTATCACCTCCTCCAAGAACGACTGGAAGGATTATTAGCCCTCCAAGGGATCTATCACCGTCAAGGAACCCCAGAAGCTTCACTAGTGGCTCTAGAGCTCTGTCCCCAACTAGAAATGTGGGAAGCAGCTACATGGGTTCTTCTCGAGGGTTTTCTCCTTCTAGGAATCCTGGAGGAAGCTACGTAGGTTCTTCCAGGGGTTCTCCTCCACCAAGGAACATTGATGATTTCCATGGACGAAGCAGGATGGTTGATGATGTGAGACCATCACCGTATGCAGTTAGAGGTGTAGTAAATAATCAAGCACCAGGAAGTGGCATTACTCTTTCTAGGCCAATGTTACCTCCTCCGGTACCAAACCCTCATCCGTTGCCTCCTTTGAGTCAGCTCCCTCCTCTTGGAAGTATGATGCAGAACAGTCCCTTCCCTGTAAGATCCTATTTTCTTCTTCTCAATTTGTGAATGTCTTTTCTTTCTGTACGCCGTTCGAGTCTCCTTAACATTTACCCTCTGCATTATGCTCTAAAATCACTTGGTTATAAACTTCTAATATGTCATGTATATGTCTGCTTGGTGCTATTAAACAGATGGAAGAGCCTCTAACAGTAGAGAGCTTTCTAAATTCACTTGGACTTGGAAAATACTTCCTTGCCTTTAAGAGAGAGGAAGTAAGTTGCTTTTACGCTAGTTTTGTGCTTTTCATGTTGTGGCAGTTCAATATGCAGCAGATGCAGATTCTATGAAAATGATGATTAACTTGTTATCTGAACTCGACTACTATTGACAACAGGTGGACATGACGACGATAAAGCAGATGAAAGAAAGTGATCTAAAAGATCTTATCATACCAATGGTACTTTCCTTGTGATTGTTATTGATCTAAAACAATTAAGATTGATCACTCTTCTTTTAGCAGATGTTTTGAACTTTTGGTACCATTCCATTTGATTCAATGCAGGGTCCAAGGAAGAAGATTCTCCAGGCCATAGCGTGTCTTCCAAAACGGTAGCGGCGGCCTCTTGCTGATTCTTACTCTTGTGGTCATAATTGGCCTTTTGCGGATCAAAACTAAGAAGAAACTCTTCTCTCTGGATGATTGTAGTCAGAATGTTATTATCTGGATTTTCTCTGTGATGCAATTTATCTCTCTTTTCTTTTAGACAAGTTGTCGACCGAATCAGCAGTCGTGTCAGGGTTCGTGTCTATTTTGAAACATGACATGCATTTTGGTGAATTGTAACTTTTTCTCCAATAGCATATTTCAATCCTAGTATTAGCCCGCCCCATTCAGTTTAGATACAGAACGTACACTTTATTACAACGGTCCACTTGGGATAATGTATAGTGCTGATCCAATGTGGGAGCCTACTTTTCATCTGCTCCAAGTTTGTCTAGTAGCTTAATCTCTTGCAAGTTATCACATGAATTATGGGCCTAAATTAAGAAAGAAGCATACACTCATACACTCACTATCATTGTCCAAGTCTGCAACCGGGAAAGGTTAAAATCATTTATCAACTATACATTATGCAGAGCACCAAATCCACCAATATATACAAGATTAATGAATGGGATGTGAGAAAATGAAGATAATCCACGACAGTACGTAAATATATCTGATAAAACAAAACATTTGTAATCAAAGACTTCAATTAGGGCTGGGCAAAAAATCCGAATCCGAAAAACCGAACCGAACCCGATCCGAAAAAGTAGCACCGAACCCGAACCGAAATTGATTAAATATCCGAATGGGTTCAAAATTTCGGTATTTAAAAAACCGAAACCGAACCCGATCCGAACCGAAATATTTTGGGTACCCGAATGTATCCGAAATAAATTTATATAGTTAAATATATACATTGTTTTTATATATAATGTATATTAAAAATATTAAAAATATATAAGATACCTTTAAGTTTTTCAAAATACTCGGAAAATATATGCAAATAGTCAAAAGTGAATGTTTAAAATAGCTAAAGTATACTGAAAACACCAAAATAGTTAAATATCTATTGATTTTTTATCCAAATATTCAAAGAAAAACAATTTATATGTTAAATTAAGGTATTTTGACATATATGTTATGAAAATTTATATGTAATATATTATCTTTCTTATAGATTTTGAAAATTTAAAGTATATAATGAATTTTGAAAATTTAAAAACATTTTAAATGGGTTATCCGAACCCGAACCGAACCCGCAAAGATCCGAACCGAACCCGAACTGAAAGTTAGAAATATCCGAATGGGGCTGAAATCTTTAACCCCGAAAACCCGAAACCCGAATGGACTGAACCGAAACCCGAATGGGTACCCGAACGCCCAGTCCTAACTTCAATCAGAAAGAGATGTGTGAGGATTAAGAGGAGATTGACGGTGGGATTAAATGGATATTTTATAGTTAGAACTTCAATAAGAAAAGGGATATGTAATTGGAATTGAAATGGGGTTTTCTCTCTATCGCATAAAATTAAGGGTCTAAAATGAAACAATAGGAAAACAAAAGTGGTAAATAGAAAGGAGTAAAAGAACGGATTACAACATCCCACATCGGGAAGCTGGGAGTCACTTGTATAGGAGAGAGACGCGTATAAGAAATGGCCTTAGCTCTTTCTTCCAAACCACGCAGCCATGTGGTGAGCACAAAGCGAACTATTCTTTCGCCTTTTACTAAAGAATACCGTGTGCTCTCCAAGCCAAGTGGCATACGCCTATTTTTGGAGGGTCTTGCTTTAAAGTGAGCCCAACAACAGCTAATTGCAATTTTTTGTCTGGTTCGTGTTTATCACTATACAAGCTGCATGCCTGTATCTATTAGCTTGGTATGAAACTGAGTTTGTAGTTTGTCACTATACTGGCTGTATATTAGCTTGTAATGAAATCTATTTCAATTGGTTAAATATTATTTTCTCAGTCTATTGAAGATTCATATAAACACTTCTCTGCTTAATATCTGTAAAACTTACTAATCTTTTTTTTTTTGGTTTGACTAATCTATGATAATCCCCTTCAAATATAACATAAGACCCAAACATTTTGTATAGTACATAACAGTGCTTTTCCTTGAGCTGAAGTTGTTACAACACGATAAAAGCCGATCCCCAATGTTTCGGGTGTCCCAAATGATCCCGAATGATATCATCCAGCTTTTTTTTTTTTTTTTTAACTCAACAACTACTTCAATTTCACCAAACAAATGTTCATACAATTAGCTTATCAGCCTCCAACACAAAACTTAACCATCTAGGCACCGTAGAATACAACTTAGGGACAATGGACGTAAATGCAGCAGTCTCCTTTGCTATTCTATCTGCAACTTTGTTACCACTCCTATTATAGAACCGCACCTTGAAATTCACTGATCGCGCCAAAAGGGTACTAATTTCTTGAATGATGGGCTTCATTCTTGGCCATATATCTTCTTCATCATTCAGCATCCTCACCAAAATTTGAGAGTCTGTTTCAAACAGCACATCCTTGTAACCAAAATCTGCCAAGGTATGAATTGCCCATCTCAAAGCTTCAGCTTCTGTTTCTATTGCTGACCCCATAGCGAAAAGTTTCTTAGCCCCCGCCCACAACAGATTTCCTCCATGATCTCGTAAGATCCAACCTCCACCCCCGTCTTCAGTTTCCTTGTTCCAGGAGCCATCCGTATTGCATTTGAAGCTCGCCATAGGAGGAGGGATCCATCTTTTCTCTCGTTCCTCGCTCAAACCTGTTGTGGAGCTTTTCACCACCACATTTGTAACCTCAGCTCTACCATTCCATTCCTTTGCATCCTCCCTTGCCTTTGCTATTGTGGCACTAGCTGAATAATCTCTACTTCTAAATAGAAGCTCATTTCTATTCTTCCACAGCCTCCACAATAACCATGGGATCAAACCCTCCTCCATAGTCTCACTTGGGTACTCTTTTTTCAGATTTAAGACCCAAAAGAGGTTAGAGAAGAGTGAGTCACACCATGAGCCTGATGGTGGGATATGAATATTGGCTTCCGCCCAGATCAAACGCGCGTAAGTGCATTGGAACAGTAGATGATTAACACTCTCAGCTCCCGCATCGCATCTGCTACACTCTTTGGACTTTCCAATGTGTCTTTGCACCATGTTTGCGGCTACTGGTAGAGCATTGTTCAGACATCTCCACAAGAAATGTTTAACCTTTGGACTGGTCTGTGAACTCCACACCAGCTGGTAGATTGCATCCAAGCTAGGTTGATTCGCCACTTGGGTCGTATTTGCTAGAGCAGCAACGTTAGTCTGCACCCAGTAAGCGGACTTTACGGTATAGTGGCCAGTCTTAGTGTATTCCCAAGAATATGTATCTGCACTATTTTCTTCCTGCTGGATGTATGATTGAAATTTTGTTCTTCACCTTGTCTGTGAACAGACGTCCCAACAAATCGACATTCCATTCTCTTCCATCACTACACAGCAGGTCACTTACACGCATATCCTCAGGAATATTGGGTTGGAGTCCATCCTCTTGTCGTTTCATTGAGTTGACCATCTCAGCTGGTTTCTTCCCCAACCATCTTTCCCTCCAAACACAAGTATTTTTGCCACTTCCTATCACCACTCTTGCACCTTGCTGAACTAGCTTTTGTGCTGCATGAATGCTTCGCCACGCATATGAGGGTCTGGATCCTAAGGGAGCCGATAGAGGGTCAGAGTTCTTGAAGTACCGGACCGTGTCAATAAGGAGTTCTTATGAGTGAGCATTCTCCATAACTGCTTTCCCAGCAATGCAATATTGAAGGCCTCAAGGTCTTTAAAGCCTAAACCTCCACACTCCTTGGGCTTACAAAGATTGTCCCAACTCTTCCAGTGCATTCTTTTTGAGTCCTTGTTGTTTCTCCACCAGAAGTCAGACATAACGGCCATAATCTGCTTACACACTGTCTTGGGGAGTAGGAAACATGCTATAGTGTAGGTTGGGAGCGCCATAGCAACTGCTTTCAGTAGAACCTCTTTACCCGCCGGCGACAGGAACTTTGTTTGCCACCCATGGACTCTCTTATTCAGGTTCTCCTTCAAGTAACTGAGAATTGAAACTTTAGCACCCCCGAAAGCTTCTGGGAGACCTAGGTAAAGACCTTCCCCTCCTGTTTGCTCAATACCCTGTTTGGTTTTAATCTCCTCTCGTGTGCTCCTCGGGATATTCTTACCAAAATAAACACTGGACTTTTGGTAATTTATCCTCTGCCCTGATGCCAAGCTGTAGCGCTGGAGAAGCTGTATCATCTTATCCAGTTCGTCATTGGTTCCCTTACAGTATAGCATACTGTCGTCCGTGAACAATAGATGGGAAACTGGAAGGGCTCTACGCGCTACTTTCAGACCATATATATGTCTCTTTTGTTCCGCCAGCTTTAGCATTTGCACTAGTACTTCCGTGCATATGACGAATAGGTACGGGGAGAGGGGATCACCTTGTCGCAAGCCTCGGGTTGGTGTAATATGTCCATAAAGAACGCCATTGATGAAAACTTGATACCTGATCGATGAGAACTTGATACCTGACCGATAATATTATCCAGCTTTTCAGAATCAGTATACAGCAAAGTTTGCAATATAAACAAACAAAAAATAAATAAAACCACCATCACTCAAAACTCTCAAAGTTTAGTTGGGCCAAAAGGAAACTTAATGGGCTTAAAATAATAAATGGGCTTTTCGACGTTGATCTGATCGTCAGACTTCGCAACGCCTCCTTTAGGGTTCTTCCTCAGACGAACCAAAACCCCCACATTACATTTGATAGAAGAAGAGCTCCGATCGCCAAAAGATGAGTTTGATCCTCAGATTCAGACAACACTTATCAACCAAGATATCTCCACCACTCGCCTCTCTCATCACCGGTCGCCGGAGATTCGGACAACCGGCGAGAAAACAGGATGAAGAGGAGGAAGAAGAAGTAGAAATAGATCAGAGGAAGCTCCCGACCGACTACGATCCCGCCACATTCGATCCGACGGAACACCGAAGCCCGCCGACGGACCGCGTGTTCCGCCTCGTCGACGAGATCTCGTCTCTGACGCTGTCGGAAATCTCAGAGCTCGGCGCGATTATAATGAAGAAGAGAGGCATCACGGAGACACCAACCGTCGCCGTTATGAAACCCGGAGCTGGAGGTGGTGGTGCCGGCGGGATCGCTCAGGGTCAAACCGGCGGTGGTGGTGCGAGTGAGGAAGCGAAAGTGGAGAAGACTGTGTTTGAGGTCAAGCTTGAGGGCTTTGAAGCGTCTGGGAAGATCAAGATTATTAAGGAGGTGAGGAGCTTTACTGATTTGGGTCTTAAGGAAGCGAAGGAGTTGGTGGAGAAGACTCCTTCGGTTTTGAAAGCTGGTGTTTCTAAGGAAGAAGGTGAGAAGATTGTTGAGAAGCTCAAGGCTCTTGGTGCTAAAGTTGTTCTTGAGTGATTGATTCGAAAGCAAGGTTTCGATTTTTTTTTTCTTTCTTTTGGTTCCGTCTTGATAGGAGCTAATAAATGTAATAGATTAAACTTAAAAGCAGCTTTGTCTCATTGCTATAATTGGTGGTTTTTGAGAGATGATCAAGTACATCAAATGTTTGGGAACCGTTGTGTTGTAGTTTAGTGTTGTTTTTTGTGGCTTTGGTATTGGCTTTAGTTTGAAGCATATTGGTTTTGTCTCCTCCAACTAGTTTTAGTTGATCTTGTGTCTGAAATCTGTTGGGATGAAACTAGTTACCACCACTCAAGAGAAGTAAAAGACATAAATAGATGTCTTAATAGTATGTTACTAGGTTGCAATACTGCTCATATCATATGGTTGGAAATTAAAATTAGTCAGCCAAGTCTGGACAATGTATTGGTTATAATCAGTTTCAGAGACTCGTATCCTTTTATGCTCTGGTGAACAGTGGGTTAGTTTTGGGAGGTGGGTTTTAGGGTGAGACTCGTTCGTGCGCCACCAACAAGGTGCAAACATCGTTGTAAATCTCATAAAAATTGATCAGTGTAGTTGTACTGTTGTAGTTCATCTTAAGACCATTGTCGACAGTAAATATTAGATTTGATTGTTCAAAGGGCCTCTACATTCCTCAAGGAGGCTAAATATGCTTTTGGCTTGCTATTTTATTGGTTTGTGACTCTACTATAAATTGTTAATTGTCGCAGAAGCAGAAAAATATTCATGAAATCACTAATCAGTACGGAGCTTCTGTCTCTTTGTTTTTTTCCTTATACCAAAGCTTTCCGAAGCAACTCCAACAACCGTCAACATTCTTAAATTGAGAGACCTCAAAATTTTTTGTAGCTCGATAGAGTCTCTCGTTTCTCAAAGTGGGAGTGTACAAAGAAGAAGGTTGAGAACTTAAAAAGGGAAATGGTGGAAAGGTTGTAAAAAGGCCAAGGCCAAAATGGTGGTGGTTCTGCGGTTGAGGGAGCTAAAGCGGATAGATAATACTAAGTTTGATAGGTTGAAAATGAGAAGACTATTCTGACATTGTTTAAATATTTTTAGGTGATAAGGAAAAAACTCACATCTCTCTCTGTTATCTTTTAACCCACACTTGACTTTCAACATATCTATAATAAAACACAAACCATATAAGAGAAAGGGGTCCAAAAGGATTCTAAACCACAGAGATCTGTACCCAAGTTAGCTTGAGCATGCATGCGCATGCGCATCCGTGATGCATTCCTAAGGACAATATCCATGAATTGAAACGTCAAAAGAAGACATGATGAGACTAAACACTTCAAATATTCACTCTGCTCCTAGTGATCTCATTCATCATTTGAGGTTGAAGCAGCTTTTGCTGCATACTTGACTAAGACCCCAGTTAACAGAGCCTTCTCCTTCATCTTTAACCTGTGAAAATCGTAATTTTACCAGAAAATCAATCAGTCAAGTAAAAAGAATCTATTAACATTGTTACTTTTTTTTTAACCACAAAGATTTCTGTATGCTTTTTTCACCTCTTTGAAGATCCAGGAATCTCTATGGTTGAGGACTTCTTCCCTTTCACAAGAATCTTTTTCTTCTTCTTCTTCTTCTCCTTCTTCTTCTCTCCTTCCACTCTACCACCAGTTTTTGCTTCTGGTTTATCAGAGACAGCTCCTCCACCCAATACTTTTTCTCTACCTAGAAGCTTCAGCTCCAGCCTACGGATTCTCTCAATCCTTTCCTCATCTAAGGATGACACTGAACTATTCAGAGGTTCAAGATTCTCTTCAGCAACTTCCTCTTCTTCATCAGACCTATCATGTTCATCATCATCATCATCATCCACATGTGCTTCTGCCACAGCTTCCTCGGGTTTATTCAGTGCCTGGAATGAAACTAAAGGTGTCTCTAACTCCTCCTGTTCTCTAGTCTCTCGCTTCACAGCTTGTTTCTTAGACCTTACATTGGTTTGTACTTTGGGAGATTCTATGATACATTCTTCTTCTTCTTCCACTTCATCTACATCTTTGTCTGAATCATCTGATGACTCATCTTCCCACGAATCCACAGAAGCATCTTCTTCCACAACATCAACACTAGAAACTGCCTCAAAACCAGGAAAAGGAAGCTCCTCAAAGACGGTATCCGAGCGTAGCTCCTCAGAAACTGATTGGTTCGAAGCAGCAAACTCCACAACCTGACATTTTATCTGCTTCACAACCTTCCCAAATGACAACCTCTGTCCATCGAATTGCTCCACAAACCTAAGGAAACAACAACCTCATCACACCAAAGATAGGACCGCTAGTTTTACAAGCAAAAAAAAACAGCAGAAGAGTCTCACTCTCATACCTGTTAGCATCAACCCCGGTTTTGAAATCAACAAGAGCGAACCCTTTACAGACAGGATCTTTAGTCTTCTTATTCCCAGACACAGCCGGTGCTAACTTCAACACCCCACTCACTTCTTTAAAAGCCGCCTTGAGATCTCTGTGAACATTCTTCTTCTTAGGAAGATTGGTCACACGAACACGGTACCCACTTTGAGTTTCACCTATGTATATAACATAATCAAAATTCAAAAAGCAGATAAAATTGAGATTTTGATCAAAACAGGAAGAAAGAAAGAAATAAAAAAGGCGAAACCTTTGATGAGATTATTATTATTATTATTATTATTATGGTCGCGTTTGAGAGGATCGTTGGTCTTGAGGTTGTTGAGATTAGCAGCTTGAGCTTTCCAGCTCTGCTCAATCTCCTCGAGGAGCTTGTCTTCTATTGAAGTCTCGTACTTTTTGCCAACGCCGAACCCGCGTGGCTTCTTCTCTAGCCATTGTTTCATCTTATCCATTGGCAAGAACTCTCCTTCGTCTTCGTCTTCGTCTCCATCTTCATCAAACTCATCCCAATCTTCTTCATCCTCTTCTTCTTCTTCTTCTACATCCTCTTCTGTACTGCTTCTACGTTTGTTTACAGCGGGCGGACGAAACCCATCACTCCTTTTGACAACGACTGCTCGAGGAAATGAGATGTGTGCAGAGGTTGTGAAGCAGGGAGAAACCAGATAAGCACATGAAGGAGAAGAAGAGGAAGAGATTGAACACGGTGATTTGAAGCGAGAATGGAGCAGGAGGGAATTGCAGAGCGAAGCTCCGTTCATGCTTTCGTGTGTCAGTGTGTTTCGTTATCTTCTTTCTTCGTCTTCGTCGGGGAAGAAAACTGAAGAAGAATCGCGAACTGAAACGTTTTCAAGAAAGCCCAATGGGCCTGTTTTCGGCCTCAAGTAAAGTTACTCTTTCTTTTTTTTTTTTAAAACACCAAGTAAAGTTACCCAAAGAAATATACAATACTAAATAGTGTTTAAAACCAAACGTCATATTGCAGTAGAGAGTGTCTTCCTTTACTCCTCCCCAAACAAAATTTATCGAAAACCAAACGGCGGAGGAACTGGTTTTCCGGTTAAAGCTACTCAAAAAGAAAAAAACACTTATCTGCAAAGTGTGAGCTTTTTACTCTTTATTGTTTACTTCCATTCCCTAGTACTACATTGTAGTGTTCCTACTTGCTAGCTACTGTCATCATCAAAAATGAAATTGAGCTTTTAGGGTTTCTCAGATCACACGATCTCTTTGGCTTTGGATATTCTGTTCCATAATTCTTTTCCCCTTTGATCTTTCCCGCCTTTAAAAGTTAGGGTTTATCTTGTTTTTTTTTTCTGATCAACATTTAGGGTTTTATCTTCTTTTTATTTTATTTTATATATTCACCTTGTATTGTACAAAGCTTTCTCATATGTTCCATGGTCTAATTAAATTCATATCTTTTTGAAGTTTTTTTTTTGTGAAGGTTTTCATGGAGACGAGAAAGATAATTCCAGTGTTCTGTTACTGGAACGGGTGTATTAAAGATGGCCCTGATGGTCCACTCTACGAAGGAGGATCAAGTCCAAGAGTGATCAGAGTTGAGAGGAAAACCAGTTTACCTAAATTGTTAGATGATCTGCATCGAGTCACTGGATTTGACAAGGGTAAGTTCAAGATAGATGTGATTGGTAGATACCCTTCCATTGTTCAACAACCTCTGGTTAAGTATATCCGTCTGCCCGTTGTGGATGATTCTAGTCTCGAGACCATGCTCGAGGTCCCAACTTACCACCTTTCCATCAACAATCTGGAGTTTTATTTAGAGGTCACACCTGTTGTTAATGCTCCTTCCTTAGCAAATCAGGTGACGCGCGCGAAAGCGTCCTCGGCAAGATGATAATGATGCAAACTCTTCCCGCTAGCGTTTGCGCTTGTTGTTTCTTAAGAAAAGTCGTCTGCCGATTCTTGGCGTTGGTTCTTCGCGTGCATCAGAAAGAAAGCAACGCAGAGGGAAGGTCTTTGTCTAATAACGACTATGGATCCTGACATTGTTACGGTTGTCAACGAGCCTGAGTGTCGGTGGGCGCAACACCGCTTCTGTCTCAGGCATCTTTGCTTCGAGTTTTACGAAGCTTTCCGTAACAATCTCATGACGGAGTTTGTCTACAAGGCTGGATCCACTGTGTGCGTTTCGAGTTTCGATTACTACTTGAAGAAAATCGAGGAGATGGATCCAGAGGCGCGGAAGTGGGTAGACAAAATACCTCCACATAAGTGGGCTCTGGCTCATGATGAAGGCGGATTGAGATTTGGTATCATGGAGACAAACTTGATCTTTGCCACTTACGGTTTCATAAACCATATCCCTGATCTCCCCATCACAACTTGCGTCTTGCTAATCTTCGATCACCTGGCAGAGCTTTTCATATCCCAACGTGAGCTTCTAAACAGTGGAGACAAGAAGTATGCTAAACATGTCATGACAAAGCTTGGAGAGTACAATAAGGGAACTTATGATGTGCTGCCACTAGACAATACCGGAGAGAGGTTTCAAGTTGTTGTCGCGGATGGAGATAATAACAAGAGATTTGTTGTTCATCGCGTTGATAGGGTTTGCACTTGTGGGATGTGGCAACTTTACAAGTATCCGTGTTCTCACTTGTTAGCGGTTTGTAGGAGGCTGAGCGTTGACTTTTTGCAGTATGTCAACGACTACTACAATACAGAACGTTCTCTTCAAGTTTACGCTGCTGAGTTCAATCATGTTCCGGGGTTTTCTGAATGGCCGGAGGCTTCTGACGCTCCGAGGCTCCTTCCTCCCAGATGATGAGGTTGCACTTCAACCAACATGAACTAAACAGAGATGGTGGTGGTATGTTTTATTGGTGTAATGTTGTTTTTTTTGGTATTAAAAACCGGTTTGGTTTATGTGGCTAATGTAATGCTTGGACAAAGTAGTTTTTATTGTGTGAAAATGTATTTCTGGAAGTGTAAGTTGGTGGATTTTGAATTTACAAATGGCAATAACCGGTTTAATGTAAGTTATTAGGAGGATTGATGTATGAAACCAGTTATTTTATTGTGGCTTCTGATTAACTTTTACCATATATTGCAGTCAGTCAGTGTTTTTGTCTATCGGTTTATTAGTTTAATTACAAACTAAACTAGAAGCTTTTAGCTCTGGACAGAGAGTGACCGAACACATTGTGAGTAAGTAACTGAAGATGATTAATAGAATGTGCCATCTTGGTAGTTTAGAAAATAGGTTGCAACAACAAATATCTATCCTATTAAAAGTGAAGTACAAAAGAAAATTAACCCATACTTCATCTAAATATTTACAATATCTGCCACTGATATTAATGATACAGATTTGCTATAATTTTGTTTAAGCCTTTCACGTCATAATCCAAATCGAAGCCTATTAACATTATCTTTGACCAATTTGTATATCTTTAACTATAAAATCTCTAACCATACAGTTGGACATCAGCACAATCTCGATATCAGCATGAAACTGTTTCAAAAATTTACTAAGCGATATTGTTGAATCCATTGCCAATTTTTTATTAAAATAGTGTTACAGCCAAAACTAATATATAACTATAATATTATAACTGTAAATAGCATTACTAAACCGGACTATATGTAGGAAAAATTTCATAAAAATATTCCAACTAAATTTCATTAAACTTTTTAATACCAAAACTTTTTTGTTACCCAGTTTAATATCCCAACTAATTATACTGTTCATTTTAATATACAAATTTTTAAAATTATGTCCCTTTTAATAATCAAAATTTATTTAAAATACTGATAAGTTTCAAACAAAATTTAAAAAACCTTCAAATTAACAAAACAATCTCAGAAAATTCTAATTTTATTTAGGATTTAGGAAAGAAGGTAATAAGTTAGGAAGAAAATTTTAAAATTTTAAAATTAAGTTTTAAGGAAAATAAATAAATTTGTTTTCTATTTCAGAAAATAAACTAAACTCAATACTTAAAATTTAAAATTTTTATTTCAAAATTTAAGGTTATACACATTTTAGTTAATTTTATTCTCAAACAGAAAATAAAATTAGAATTTTCTGAGATGTTTGTAAAATTTAGAGATTTTTTTAAATTTCGTATGAAAATTATTAGTATTTTTAATTAAAATAAAAAAGTTTGGATATTAAATAGACTTAGTTTTAAAAGTTTGTATATTAAAGTGAGCAAAATAATTAATTGGGTTATTAAACTAGACATCAAAAAAGTTTAGGTATTTAAAAAGCTTAAAAAATTTAGTTGGGATATTAAACTAGACAGCGAAAAAAGTTTAGGTATTTAAAAGCTTAACAAAATTTAATTGAGATATTTTTATAGAATTTTCCCTATATGTACTACTTGTATTGGATAAAATTAAAAACCATTCGGGTTGACTACTATTTTATAGATTAATAGGATTCAATATTTATATTAATTAATCTTTTAAACATAAAATCTATGTATAAAGTTTTCTAATGATTTTGTTGCACCTATCATTAAAAAAATATATCAACTAAGTCAGATATATCAATTCACTGTTCGTAAAATCTTTAACTATCTTAATAACTTAACATAACAAGCCCCTAAATTAAAGGTATCATATTTATAAAAATATCAATATACTTGCTAATTACAGATTTATAGGATCGATTGATTACAACATCTTTAGTATATTCCAAACTTTAAATACTTATCATTATGTGAAAAAATTAAAAACAAAATATTGACAAAATATTCCTAACCTTTAGTATATTTTTTATCTACACGACTTGCAAATCAAGTTTTCAAATAATTAGTTTAGATTTTACTATCATATATGTCTCACTTATAAAACTATATACAATTCATTATACGTTGAAGAACAACATTCACATCCAGATCCAAAAAAAATGTCGAGCAATGCAAGTTTCACACCTCTCAAAAACATGAATCCATTTAAGATGAAATAGTGATCTCAAGTCAAATTACTTCATTCCTGGCAACAAACCACCTTATTCGGTAGGAGAGACTCTTCAAATGGTTTTTGCTGATGAATATGTAAGTTTTGAAAAATCAAATATATTCTTTTAGGTTTTTTGTTTATCAAAACCAAATACTAAAAACTTATTTTGTAGGGTAATTAAAACTACAAACGGAACTGTCCAATATCGGTCAACAAATCATCATAAAATATGTATTAAATCAGCATAGAATATATATTAACAACATCACATTTATATAAAATATAATAAAAATTAAATATTGTGAACCGAAAAAGAACACCCGCACGGGCGTGCGGGTCAAAAGTCTAGTTGACATTTAAAGTTATTGAATAGATTAAGAATGGATGTGAGGATTAAAAAAAAAGAAGCTAATTAAGAAAATAAATTAACAGTTATCGGATGGAGGAATACTCAGTAACGAGAGGTGTCAGGGAGAGAAGTGTCATTGAGGAAGTGAATGAAGAGTGAAAGAGATCGTTTTGGCTGGAAGCTAGGAACTTGATGACCAGCCCCTCTCACGGTTGCAAAAGTCAACTTCCCTTTGTACTCCTCAGTGTATCCTCCCACCTCTCCATCTAGGTACCACGGATGCCAAGCCGTCTTGGCTGTTAGATTCATCTTCTTGAGCGAGTATTTGGTTGATGTCACCGGGATTCTCCCGTCCATATCCCCGCTGAACACCCACACGCGGAGGCCCTTCCCCATCATCTCCTTGATCAGAGGAATGACTGTGGTAGGACTATCGTTCCACTTCTTTATCACACTGCTGCATGGCATCCATTCATAAGGCAGCCTCGTACCGTTCGCGTGCAGGGCTACCTGAACCTCGTGTCTGTTCAGGTAGGCCTGCACGTAATTGTCGCTGCACGGGTCAAAGTTTTGTACAGTGGTTCCTCTCTTGGGCCTGCGAGTGAGCGTGGAGTTGCGGCATAAGGGAGCGTATATGTTGTATATGTCTAGATAATATGTATTCATGTCGATTTGGTCCGACACCACCGCGCACTCCTCGGTCATCACCACGCTCGCTGACTCAATCTTGAGATCGCAGTTATTCTTGAGTTGGACCAAAGAATCCTCGGAGATCAAAGCGTGACTCTCGAAAAAGTCGTACATGCCCATCAAGTCGGTCTCGTCGTTGATCACCGCGTTTCCTATCAAAATGCCCTTGAGATTGAGGAAGCTCCTCGGGTGATGGACAAGGATAGTATGGGCTAGCTGGGGAACATAGTGGCCGGCGTAGCTCTCACCGCCAATGTACAAGTCCCTGCCTTTGAACTCCGGGAACCTCTCAAGCCAATTGACTAAAAAGATGTAGTTATCGGATGCAGTGTTCCTGTCCCCGGGCTTCTCGAGATCCGACGTTGTGTTGGTGTAAGAGAATCCCACTCCTGCTGGGGATTCTAAGAACAACACGTTTGCAGCATTGTTCCATGCGTATCGGTTTCTGAAGAGCGTTTTGCCGTCGCTGTGCACTCTGAATGGTCCAAGCTCTTGTAATGCTCCATACGCCAGTGACGAGCATCCTGGTCCTGTTTATTTTACCAACAAATTTATATATTAATCACACATGCATGGCGGAAAAGAAAAACAAAGGAATCACACATACAGTCTTTGTAACCATAAACTAGATTTTGTTATAGAGAGCTAAATAAGTGCTGATCTATATTTATCATCCTCTGCTAGTAATATTTTAGTCTTTCTTTTAAAAATGTACTATATCCAACTATATAAATAACGTAGTGGCTAAAATAACTTGTAAGTAGAGCTGTGCAACCCAATGAAAAAGGCAAATCTACTCAGTAGCATGTGACATCTGAAACCCAATTAAAAAGGCAAATCATTTTAGGGCTTATTGCAAAAGTGACTCAAAACTTGAATTCAAACAGAAAACTAACCTTTTCTTTTGACTCATTTTTTTTTTGAGTTTTTAACCCCACATCTGCATTTTATCTACGAAAATGCCATTAACCCTTTTTTTTTTTTTTTTTTTCGAAAATGGCTTCTTTACTGTCTCAACCTCATTTTCTTCAAGTATTTACAATATTGCCACTGCCATGAATAGTGGGAACAACCTTGTACGAACTGTTTGGAGCTTTTAATGCCCTTTAATGCACGTAAATCTCTTTACACTCTCTCTGTTTCAATTGTTATGAACTAAAAACAACATTTCTTTCACTTTCTCTCCATATTCATCCAAAAAACTGAAGCTTTTGATTCAAAATTGTTTGGAGCCATATTTCTTTCGTTTTGACTTACGGTTGCTTTCGTTTGAGGTTCTGGGTGGTTGGAGAAGACCCTGTGTGCAAACAAAGTCATCTCACCTAGTTGAAGGTACGAATTTGAATTTTTTTCAAAATCTGTTCGCGTAGAAGACTTACAAGTAAGTCATCTGTATGTAGAAGACTTACTGATGAGTCTTCTGGTCAAACGGACGACTTAAACTAAGTCGTCCAGCTTTGTTTGGTGAAAAAAAACAGTCCAGACGACTTATATATAAGTCGTCTACGAGAAACAGGCTAGTTTTGCATTTGACCGAATCGTGTCAGATCTTTGACTATTTCTGGACGACTTATAATTCAGTCGTCTCTCGGAAAGTTAAAATTTCAATATTTTATTAAACTAGA